>NC_141876.1:303841080-303992080 GCF_056163025.1 Triticum urartu
ACTTGTCGGCCAGGGCATACAGCTCACTGACGTCTCTGATCTTGCACATCGCCATCTCCTCCCGCATCCTGCGGTTACGCACGTTCTGATGGAACGCGCCGATGACCGCGGCAGGGTGGACATCTGGGATGTTGTGCTGTACACGGCTGAATCTCTGAATGTACTTGCGCAGGGGATCTCCTTCCTTCTGGGCGAGCAGATGAAGGTCACTCTCTTGGCCATGAGGTTTGTGGCCGCCTGTAAAGGCGCCGACAAACTGATGGCATAGGTCTGCCCAGGAGGATATGGAGTTGTCCGGCAAGTGCATGAGCCAGGACCTGACGTTGGGCTTGAGCACCAGCGGGAAGTAGTTGGCAAGGATCTTGTCGTCCCGCCCCCCGGCAGCCTGCACTGTGATGGTGTAGATGCTGAGGAACTCCGACGGATGCGACTTGCCGTCGTACTTCTCTGGTACGTCTGGCTTGAAATTCTTCGTGCTGGGCCACTGGACTTGCCGCAGCTCACGAGTAAACGCAGGGCAACCTACCGCGTACGGCAAGTCGCCTGGTTCCCCTGGCGCATGCATGTCGACAGAGGGCCCAGCGCGCTGGTCCGATTGACGTCGCGCTTCTCTTCGGCGCTCGATGCGAGTATGAGCGTCTTCTTGCTGTCGTTCGTGAAGAACTTGGCGCTGATCGCGACGAGCTCGTGGATCTGATGACGCGGTGGAGTCGCTGTCCAGGTGGATCCGGCGAGTCGGCGATCTTGGCCTTCGGGGCGGAGAGTGCACAGTGGTTGCACCCCCACCGGTCTTGTCGCCACCAGATCGTGCCTGGCTGACTTGCTGCGGCTGCGACGTGCTCGGCTGCCGTTGAGTGTCGCCGTTGCGAAGCCGATGAGACTCTGAATGGTGGCCCTCCAGTCGTCGATCTTGTCTGCCGTTGGAGGGTAGTCCAGGAGCAGTTGAGCTCGCGCCAAAGCTTCTGCTGTAGTGGCGGGTGGCGGTAGCGAACGGTGCGAGGAGCGGGATATGCTCGGACTTCTAACTATGTTAGAAGGAGCAGTATCCCGTCCAGGTGACCGTGCCTCGCTCGTGCCAGCATGTTGGCGTGCATGCTGGCCTTGAGCACTCCGAGATCCACCAGCTCGATCTTGGTCCAGCAAACGCATGGTACCGTGAGTACCATGACGCTGCCGGTCCCGCGCCTCCTGAGATGGGCGCGGTGCATGTACGAACGCCGAGGTCTTGGAGTGCGCCCGGTCGTTGTGGGAGCCAGCTACGCCGTTGATGGGCAGTGCAGCCTTGTCCTTGGACCTGGCAGCACCGTGAGCTCCCTCGTCGACGCCCGTTCTTCCGCCGGCGTCTGCCCCATCAGCCGTTTGATCCGGCGGGGGTGGGTTCAGCGCGGACGGAGCAGCCGCCTCTGAAGCCTTCTTCTTCGGCGGCATGTCGATGAAGATGATGAAGATCTAGCTCGTGTGAACGCCGGATCTGGTTCACACAACCTCGACACCCCTACCCGGCGCGCCAAATATGTCGGGGGACTAATCCACGAGCACCTATGGGACCGGCGGACCGAGTCCCTTTCGGTTCGGCGGGGGCGAGGGTCGCACGAAGAGCGGATCGAGGTGAAGCACACGAGCAGTTTACCCAGGTTCGGGCCGCACGGATGCGTAAAACCCTACTCCTGCTTTGTGGTTTGTATTGAGTTCTTGCTCGGGAGCGCGGAGTGCTACAGTACACCCCAGCAGCTAACGAGACCGAGCGTGAGTGTTCTCTTCCTCTACCCTACGTTGCGCATGGGCCTCCTTTTATATGCTCAAGGGGTCACCGACAGGTGGCAACGTAGACAAGGGTAAAAATGGAAAGGTGTTGCGGTTGGTACAGCTACCTGCTACAGTGTATCATACCTAACCCTGACGGCAGGGGACCAGGGCATTAAATGCCCGTCTGCGTCGCCTAAATAGTGCAAAAGGGACCGTCAGGGACACCACCGCTCGCCACGATGGCAATCTTGTCAGCGCCGCTTGCCACCGTGCACCGCTGGCTGCACAGCCTCCCGCCACGTACGCCTGGAAGGGTCCCAGAGCGACACGTTGGTGGATGTGCTGGAGCACGGGCACAGAGTGGTGGCTTGCCGCGGCAAGCGCCTTGCCGCGGTCGTTGTCTTGTCGCGTCCGGGAGCTTGTCGCTCACCGGGCCTTGCCGGGACGCGTGGCGCGTTGCGGCAAGTTCCTTGAGATGCCTTGGTTGGCCTTCCCGGCAAGCTCCTCTTGCCGGGGTCTTGTCTCCTTGGCTTGGATACTTTGTCCTGAATGGCTCCAAAGGAACCACGGAGGACCTTGGCGGTCACCCGGCAAGCCTTGCCGCGGGATGCTGCGACTGCCCGTGCACAAGTTCGGGATACTAGGGTACCCCTACTCTAGTACACCGACATACCTACTGAACCAATGGTTGAAGAACCACTCAAAATCTATCACACTGGTGAAGCTTTTTACTTCGATCATCTTCGATCCCTTTGTGCTTGTGCCGAAACCCCAACTAGCTTAGTTGAGGGCAAATCTTTAGATGAGCATGCTTGTTATGTGCGACACCGTATATCTGAAAAAGGGAAACTATTATGGAGTCAAATTCAACATTTGCAATGCTATGCTTGGAATTTATGTGAAATATATGATTTTACTTGTTGTTCTGAAAACCCTAAGAAACACCTTCACTATCAATGTGAGTTTAGTAATAATGGAATCTTATCTTCTTATGCTAAAGGTGTTTATAGTTACTATGATGTTCAACAAATTGAAGAATTTGTTGCTTTTGAGGGTGCTTATGAAATTGCTTCTTTGATTGAAAAGTATGATGCTACTTTTCACAAATCTGAAAAATTTGCTATACTTAAATACTGCTATGATAATTATGCTTCTAATACCTATGTTAAACAATATATTGAGGAATACTCCGCTGTCCAAGAAGAGACTAATATTTTGCAAGAGTCTATGGAAGAAGAAATTGATGAAACTGTGAGCTCATTGGATGAAAAAGATGAGGAGGAGAGCGAAGAACAAAAGGAGGAAGAGAGGATTGATCACCCATTCCCACCTTCTAATGAGAGTAACTTTTCAACTCATACATTGTTTAATTCCCCTTCATGCTTACCGAAGGATGAATATTATGATAATTGCTATGATCTCGTCGATTCTTTTGAAATATCCCTTTTTGATGATGCTTGCTATGCTTGTGGCCAAGATGCCAGTATGAATTATGCTTATGGAGATGAACTTGCTATAGTTCCTTATGTTAAACATGAAATTGTTGCTATTGCACCCACGCATGATAGTCCTATTATCTTTTTGAATTCTCCAAACTACACTATATCGGAGAAGTTTGCCCTTATTAAGGATTATATTGATGGGTTGCCTTTTACTATTACACATGATGATTTTAATGAATATAATATGCATGTTCTTTCTGCTCCTACTTGCAATTATTATGAGATAGGAACTATATCTCCACCTCTCTATGCTTCCCACATGATAAAATTGCAAGAAACTGTTTATACTATGCATTGGCCTTTACTAGGTGTGCATGAATTGTTCTTTTATGACATGCCGATGCATAGGAAGAGAGTTAGACTTCGTCATTGCTTGATATATGTTGCTTTGTGCTCACTACTAAATTACAAATCATTGTTAATTAAAATTGGCTATGATATACCTTGGGATCCGGGTGGATTCATTACTCGAGCACTATATGCCTAGCTTAATGGCTTTAAAGAAAGTGCTGCCAGGGAGACAACCCAGAAGTTTTAGAGAGTCATTTATTTCTGTTGAGTGCTTTCATATAGTTTAAAAACAACAAAAATAAAGAGGGTAACCCAAAACTTTTTCAAAAAGGAAAGTGAAAGTGAGAAAGACAAGCATTGTTGAAGTGGGAGAGCTCCTTGAACTTTGTTCATGCTCACAGCAACTTTGTGAATCTTGATTACAGAAACTTTTCAATAAAAATAATTATCCCCTTGTACAATTCCATTGCATTATAAAAATAATGTGCCAAGGTTTGCCTTTAGGATGTTTACATTTGCTTGATGGTTTGTACGGTGCAGGATAGAAACTTTGGCTGTAGTGCGTGATTTTACATTTTTAGCTGGAACGTCAAATGGTTCCGATACTTTTTGCAATGTCTTCCTATACAAATTTTTTATTTTTCCTAATTTTGGTAGAATCTTTCAAGTATCATAAGTATGGTGAATGTTCATATTATTATAGACTGTTCTGTTTAGACAGATTCTGTTTTTGATGCATAGTTTGCTTGTTTTGATGAAACTATCAATTTATATCAGTGGATTAAGCCATGAAAAAGTTATAATACAGTAGAAACAATGAAAAAACAAAATATGAATTGGTTTGCAACAGTACTTATAGTGGTGATTTGCTTTATTATACTAACGGATCTTACCGAGTTTTCTGTTGAAGTTTTGTGTGGATGAAGTGTTCGATGATCGAGAAGGTCTCGATCTGAGAAGAAGGAAGAGAGGCAAGAGCTCAAGCTTGGGGATGCCCGAGGCACCCCCAAGTAAATATTCAAGGAGACTCAAGCGTCTAAGCTTGGGGATGCTGGGGAGGCATGCCCTCTTTCTTCAACAAGTATCGGTATGTTTTCGGATTCATTTCGTTCATGCGATATGTGCAATCTTGGAGCGTCTTTTGCATTTAGTTTTCATTTTTGTTTTATGCACCATGGTGGTATGATATAGTCCTTGGTTGATGTATAGAATTCTCTTTGCACTTCACTTATATCTTTTGAGTATGGCTTTATAGAATGCTTTATGTGCTTCACTTATATCATTTGAAGTTTGGATTGCATGTTTCTCTTTACATAGACAACCACCATGTGTAGAATGCTCTTTTGCTTCACTTATATTTGTTAGAGAGTGGGCATATCTTTTTTAGAAAGAATTAAACTCTCTTGCTTCACTTATATCTGTTTAGAGAGCTGATAGGAATTGGTCATTCACATGGTTAGTCATAAAATCCTACATAAAACTTGTAGATCACTAAATATGATATGTTTGATTCCTTGCAATAGTTTTGCGATATAAAGATGGTGATATTAGAGTCATGCTAGTGGGTAATTGTGGATTGTAGTAATACTTTTGTTGAGGTTTGTGATTCCCGTAGCATGCACGTATGGTGAACCATTATGTAACGAAGTCAGAGCATGATTTATTTATTGATTGTCTTCCTTATGAGTGGCAGTCGGGGACGAGCGATGGTCTTTTCCTACCAATCTATCACCCTAGGAGCATGCACGTAGTACTTTGTTTCGATGACTAATAGATTTTTGCAATAAGTATGTGAGTTCTTTATGACTAATGTTGAGTCCATGGATTATACGCACTCTCACCCTTCCACCATTGCTAGCCTCTCTAGTACCATGCAACTTTCGCCAGTACCTTAAACCCACCATATACCTTCCTCAAAACAGCCACCATACCTACCTATCATGGCATTTCCATAGCCATTCCGAGATATATTGCCATGCAACTTTCATCATCATCATATACATGACTTGAGCATTTATTGTCATATTGCTTTGCATGATTGTAAGATAGCTAGCATGATGTTTTCATGGCTTGTCCGTTTTTTGATGTCATTGCTACGCTAGATCATTGCCCATCCCGGTACACCACCGGAGGCATTCATATAGAGTCATATCTTTGTTCTAGATCGAGTTGTAATATTGAGTTGTAAGTAAATAAAAGTGTGATGATCATCATCATTAGAGCATTTCCCAAAAAAAGAGAGAGGCCAAAGAAGCCTAAATAAAAAAAAGGGGGGGCCAAAGAAGCCCGCAAAAAAAGAAAAAAAAGAAAAAGGGGGCAATGTTACTATCCTTTTACCACACTTGTGCTTCAAAGTAGCACCATGTCCTTCATATAGAGAGTCTCTTCAGTTATCACTTTCAGATACTAGTGGGAATTTTCATTATAGAACTTGGCTTGTATATTCCGATGATGGGCTTCCTCAAATGCCCAAGGTATTCATGAGCAAGCAAGTTGGATGCACACCCACTTAGTTTCAGTTAGAGCTTTCATACACTTATAGCTCTAGTGCATCCGTTGCATGGCAATCCCTACTCACTCACATTGATATCTATTAATGGGCATCTCCATAGCCCGTTGATACGCCTAGTTGATGTGAGACTATCTTCTCCTTTTTGTCTTCTCCACAACCACCATTCTATTCCACCTACAGTGCTATGTCCATGGCTAACGCTCATGTATTGTGTGAAAGTTGAAAAGGTTTGAGAACCTCAAAAGTATGAAACAATTGCTTGGCTTGTCATCGGGGTTGTGCATGATGTGAATATTTTGTGTGGTGAAGATGGAGCATAGCTAGACTATATGATTTTGTAGGGATAACTTTCTTTGGCCATGTTATTTTGAAAAGACATGATTGCTTTATTAGTAGGCTTGAAGTATTATTATTTTTATGTCAAATGATAGACTATTGCTTTGAATCACTCGTGTCTTAATATTTATGCCATGATTAGATATGTGATCAAGATTATGCTAGGTAGCATTCCACATCAAAAATTATTTTTTATCATTTACCTACTCAAGGACGACCATGAATTAAGCTTGGGGATGCTGATACGTCTCCGTCGTATCTATAATTTTTTATTGTTCCATGCCAATATTATTCAACTTTCATATACTTTTTGGCAAATTTTTATATTATTTTTGGGACTAACATATTGATCCAGTGCCCAGTTCCTGTCTGTTGCATGTTTTTGGTTTTGCAGAATATCCATATCAAACGGAGTCCAAATGGGATTAAAACGGACGGAGCTTATTTTTGGAAAATATGGAAAATTCGGAAGGAAAATCAACGCAAACCAGTGCCCGAGGTGGTCATGAGGCAGGGGGGCGTGCCCCCCCCCTAGGGCGCGCCCCCTACCCTCGTGAGCCCACTGTAAGGCGGTTGACGCTCTTATTTTGCCTCAAGAAAGCTAATATTTGGAAAAAATCACGGCGAAGGTTTCAGGCCAATCGGAGTTACGGATCTCCATATATATACGAAACGGTGAAACAGAGCCAGGAGAGAACGCAGAAACAGAGAGAGGCAGAGAGATATATCCAATCTCGGAGGGGCTCTCGCCCCTCCCGCGCCATGGGAGCCAAGGACCAGAGGGGAAACCCTTCTCCCATCTACGGAGGAGGTCAAGGCAGAAGAAGAAGGGGGTCCCTCTCCCCCTTTCTTCCGGTGGCGCCGGAGTGCCACCGGGGGCCATCATCATCACCGCCATCTTCACCGACAACTTCACCGCCATCATCACCAACTCTTCCCCCCTCTATGCAGCGGTGTAACCTCTCTCTTACCCGCTGTAATATCTACTTAAACGTGGTGGTCAACGCTATATATTATTTCCCAATGATGTATGGCTATCCTATGATGTTTGAGTAGATCTGTTTTGTCCTAATGGCTATTTGATGATCGTGATTGGTTTGTTGTATGTTTTATTATTGGTGTTGTCCTATGGTGCTCTCCGTGTCGCGCAAGCGTTAGGGATTCCCGCTGTAGGGTTTGCAATATGCTTATTATTTGCTTATGATGGGTGGCGTGAGTGACAGAAGAACAGACCCGAGTAAGTAGGTTGTTTGCGTATGGGATATAGGGGACTTGATACTTCAATGCTATGGTTGGGTTTTACCTTAATGAATCTTTAGTAGTTGCGGATGCTTTCTAGAGTTCCAATCATAAGTGCAGATGATCCAAGTAGAGAAAGTATGTTAGCTTATGCCTCTCCCTCAAATAAAATTGCAATAATGATTACCGGTCTAGTTATCGATTGCCTAGGGACAAATAACTTTCTTGTTGACAAAAGCTCTCTACTAGAACTAATTTAGTTGTGTCTTTATCTAAACAACCCCTAGCTTTTATTTTCGCGTTCTTTACTTTCTTGCAAGCTTACCCAAAAACACCTACAAAGTACTTCTAGTTTCATACTTGTTCTAGGTAAAGCGAACGTCAAGCGTGCGTAGAGTTGTATCGGTGGTCGCTATACCTTGAGGGAATATTTGTTCTACCTTTAGCTCCTCGTTGGGTTCGACACTCTTACTTATCGAAAGAGGCTACAATTGATCCCCTATACTTGTGGGTTATCAGTCGGCAACCCATGGCCGAAGAGCTGGCAATCGCTGAGAGTGTTCGAGTAGTCGTCTGTTCCTCCACCGCATACCTTGCGACGACGGAGCCTGTCCAAGCCCAGATTGCGTCCGCCCACGCCCAGCTTGTGGCGGCCTTTTCCAAAGAGATGGCGGACGTGGATGGCGAGATGCTTGCTGAGTATGGTGCGATGGATGCCATGGAGCCCCTACCCAAGGAGACCGTCGGGCGTGAGCTAGACATGGAGGCGGCGGCGGAGATCGACGAGCACCAGTCGTAGTAGTACTCTTTGTTTTGTTTAATTAAGAGTGCCGGTCTTTAATTTGTTAGAGTAATGTTTAGGTCAGCTGGCTCTATTTAATTGTTGAACTTGCTCGATTAAGAAGTTAGTCTCCTTTGTGTACCCAAATTATGCAATGACGTGGATGACCACTGTAACTAGGGAAATTGGAACCTAAATTTTGGACGTTCAAACTCATCACACACGTGTTAAGATATCTGAATCATTTGTGATGTTCACATATCGTACACAGTTCTGAATAAGGGATCGTGTCTGATGACACTTTGCGTGCCAGTTTTTTCGCTGAAGCGATTCCAAATTTTCTGCTTCCACGGAAATATCTACCTCCCTGCCCCCTCCCCCTTACCAAAGCCACATTTCCCATGTTTCCGCCTTCCTTTCCAAGTTGAAACCTTCTCTCCTTGCTTGCAGCACTGCCGCCTCCTCGCCGGCGACCCTCCTTCACGCTGCTCGGCCTTGCCTATCCAGGCAGGTAATCCACACCTGACCCCTATCCTCCTCCTCCTTTCACATCCCACATGCCTCGAACGTCGACGAGAGCGCCACACCTTCCACCCAAATCACTGACCCCTCCACCAAATAAGCACGTCCCTAAGCCATGGTGCACGCAGTTTAGCTAGGATCTCATGGAGCATTTGGCAGTGGAGAAGCAAATCGCGGCCGCACGCACGGATGAGGTCGCAATGGCTGCCATTCGTGCCGACCCCCAAATTTTGGAGGAGCACCTTGCCATTCGCTAGCTACGCCAGTTAAGCATGCTCGGTTTACCCGTTGCGTGTGCTGCTCCTACATTTCCTTCACAAATTCTAGTGTATTGTGCTATCTAATTTTACCATGCAATCTATTGCTCTAGTGTATATGTTCTATATGTCGTGTAGTGTGGTGCTCACTTATTAACTGTTTTGTTAATTAGTTGTTGTCTTCAATTAACTATTTGGTTCCATTCTGCAAATGTGATGTTCAATTCTTCAGGGTGCAATTCTGTATTGTCTTCCATGTGAGAAATAAATTGAATTTATCTTTACAAAATACATGAGAAACGAATACAATTGCAATATTTCCAAGTTGTCAAGCATGCTTGGTTTGCTTATACATTGTGCAATGTGGTGTTCAGTTAACATTTTGGTTCATTTGTGTTGTGGTGTTTAGCTAACTGTTTGGTTCAATTCTGCAATGCGATGTTCAATAGTTGTGGGTGCATTCTGGTATTGTATACCATGAGAGGAATAAATTGAATGTTGATGTAGTAAATACTTAACCTGATGACTAACTACCTTATATGTGTTGCAGGGAAACAATGGGAAGGACCGAGGTTTACAATTGAGGTTAGTATGCGCATGGTCCGTTGTCTAATAGCACATTATTGTGCAATTGCAGGAACCATTCTAATATTCCGGTTTTTAACAATTTGGTCTTGCACATGTAGGTCCTGCTGTCAGAGGTTTTGACCCACTGTTCGACCCTTTTTGCATATGGGGAAATGAGTTGTCCATGAATATCAATCAAATCAAGAAACTTAGAAAGATTGTTAGGATAAAGAAATTAGCGACAAAAAACGACAAGATCTTTGTCTGCACAATGAAGAAGACATCAGTTCACTACAAGATGGTACTAACTATTATACCTTGCCTTTTTTATTCCTTTGACCCATTTCCAATATAGAGAAGATATTTATGCACATCCTTGTTTTCAGGCCTTTCCAAAGCAGTTCACTGATGATTACCTCTCAACCCACCTCTATGGTCAGGAGGCGAGGATGGTTTTCATACAACACCCATGGTTCAATATTGAAGTGTTCCTGAAGAGGACGAAGGACGAACGGTCAATCATGCATAGGCACTGGCCTAAAGTTGCAAAGACCTTGAACATGAATGAAGGCTCAATATTCGCCTTCCGCTTCAGCAGTTTTCCAGATGAGATGCATCTGTCTATATACCGTATATGATGCTAATTTCGAAAGGTTCTACATGTTGCATGTGAAACTTGGTGCTGGTGCAATTGTGTAATGGGGTAGTTGAGTGCTGAAGCTATATCATGTTGTACTCTGATGTATTTGAATTATGAAATTCTGCTTCCTCGATATGGAAATGAAACATATTATGTGCTTAATATGAATGATAATTAGATTAATAATTGGACTATTAATAATAGGGCAATTAGCCTGCTAATTGGCTTTTGCTATTGCAAACGGTTGTTGAAAAAATACCATGGGCGATGACCTCAGGCAACACACACAGTTTCTAGGAATAAACCGTGTTGGATCAATGAACAATCACACATGACTTTCTCTTGAAAACTGTTTGCGTTAGGCCACCTTGCGCAAACGTTTACCACATAAAATATGTGTGTGATGGACAGCCTTTGCCACACAGTTTCTTGTACGGACCGTGTGTGATACATTCAATAACGCAAATGATTTAACGGGAAAAATTGTGTGTGATGTACCTGTGAACGGAAACGTTTTCCTTGGAGCGACTGTGTGGGATGTACATACGAACGGAAACATTTAGCAGGGGCTGACTGTGTGCGATGTACTTGCGACTGGAAACAATTTCGCCATATAATTGTATTTTTTTGCTCTATTGTACATATTTCTGTATTTGAGCGCTCGCCGGTCGCACACGACCTCATTTTGCCGAGCCTGTGTGCCAGGAGGGCATATCCCAGATGGTTTTCAGGTTGTGTGGGAAGGACCCCCCGATCGCCCACACTCACTTGGCGACAGTTCCAAATGCCATCGCAGAAAGGGGTTTAAACCATTTGTTTAGGACCGACGCATACCAGTGATAGCACCCAGGCACTGGTCCACCCACATATCAAATTTTCAAATTAAAAAACGTGAATCAAACAAATATGATGAAAGTGAGTAGATGAAATTCATGTGTGCCCTCAAGAACGCTTTGCTTATTATAAGAGACCGTTCAAGCCTATCCTTTGATACAAAAAGGATTGGGATACCTTGCTACACCTTTCTTACCATTACTACTATCTACTCGTTACAAATTACCTTGCTATCAAACAATCTGTTACCGACAATTTGAGTGCCTGGAGATAATACCTTGCTAAAAATCGCTTGTCATTTCCTTCTACTCCTCCTTGGGTTCGACATTCTTACTTATCGAAAGGACTACGATTGATGCCCTATACTTTTGGGTCATCAAGACTATTTTCTGGCGCCGTTTTGCCGAGGAGTGAAGTGCCTTTGGTGAGTGGAATTCGGTAAGGGAACATTTATATTACGTGTTGAAATTTACTGTCACTTGTTACTATGGATAATAATCCTTTGATGGGTTTGTTTAGGGTATCTTCACCTCGACTAGAAGCACAAAGAGCTTCTGCTCTGTCGGCTTTTGGGAACTAGGGTACCCAGACTTGCAGGCCTGCGGCCCATGGGGTGGCTCCCTCGATGGCCAGGTACGACCCATCTAAAAGACCTTCAAGACAAGACCCTCGTGTGGGCCCTAGCCTCGTGAGGCGAACGACACCAAGACCTCCAGAGGGAGTGACCTCCCCAGGTTGCCTCCCAAGGAGCGGAGATTCCAATGCAAGTGCCCAGCTTCACGAGGCTGCGGTGACGTGAGCCATGATGACAAAGGCCAGGCGGGCGCCAGCGGGCACAGAGGAGATAGTTTCCCTTCCGTTGCTAAGGGGGCAAGGACAGACGCGGGTTCCCAAGGAATCCCCCAAAGGTTTCCATTCTGGTGCAACGAGACCAAGACCACGAGCTCGGGAGGACGGAGGTCACCGTCGAGCCCACCACTGCATCACGACCTGAAGCTTTGCAGGAGAAGACCACCTTTTGTTAGGATTAGATGTACCTCTTTTCCCCTTTCAAATTGGCCGTTGTGGAATCCCATCCCGCCTATGTTTTGGGGAAGACGACCGGGGCTACTATAAATATAGGTTAGCCACCACTGTAGAGGGGGTGGACTAATTCTCACTCCCCGAGCCCTCGCGAGGCAGATCATCCAATGTACTAGTTCATCCTCATACCTCCTCGTGAGGCCAATCCACCACAAAGTAGGAGTAGGGTTTTACACCGCAAGGTGGCCCGAACCTGGGTAAACTGCCGTGTTCATCATCTTCGCCGCTCGAGCATGCACCCAGTGAGGCTAGGCTGTAGGGAGACGAGTTTGAGACTTGAGAGATTGAGATCTTCGCACACGTCCCAGAGTTCGGACCTTCTTGGGTCCGCGGAGCCCTGAATCTGACATTTGGCAAGCTAGGTAGGGGCGTGTCAAAGTCTTCTTCCACCTCAGCTTTGTCTCCGCGTTGGCAACCAAATTGCCATGGCTCGCCGAGCCTGCGCTGAGTGCTGGGCCACTTGCGCCACTCAGGCGGCGCTCCTCCGCCGCGATACCCTTGCCGCCCCACAACAAGCACCGCCATAGGCATCGCCGCCTATCGAGGCCAAGACCCGTCACCATCGTCTTTCGCGCCGGACGGTGGTCACACCCCTACGCCCGCCTTTAGCCCGGCCACGGTGTCGCCTGCTCGCCCTCATCTGGAGTTCATGGACGCGCGGGCCGCACTCCTCATGGCATGCGAGCTTTTGCGCCACCGTCCCACCAATGGTGTCTATGATTCCTGGCTCGACCGGGTTGCCGAGCTGCTCGACGCCGCAGGTGGGGGCTCGGACCCTTACCGCCCTATACAAGAGCCATGACCCCTACACTGGACCTGCGCTTGCCCTTGCCTCGCTAGTTCGCCCTTCGGGAGGCAGCCTGGGCTAGCAAGAGCCATGCTGTGAGTTGTTTACCCCGCTCACCTCATGAAGTGCTTCCCCGTGCGGGTTGGCCCCGTAGGCCGCCTCCTAGCCAGTGTGGCCGACTAGCGGTGGTGGCGGGTGATAAGGCGGAAGGATCGGGGGCTGATGTCAGAAAGACGACTGTCGTGGCCTCCACCCAGCTGTCGATGGGCTCACCCCACGACACAAGAGAAGATTGAACGCACCGTTCTCGGTGGCTTTTTTGTCAGGATCGTCACGCCTTCGCGAGGCTAGGGCCCCTCGTGAGCAGGCACAGCGCCTTTGTCCGCGTAGCCAGAGACAACTGTCAGCGTCCTAGGAACGGGGGTACCCATATTTGCCTGCCTGCGGCCCACGGCGTGGGTTCATCGGCGGCCTAGTACGGCCCTGCTTCAGCATCATCAACTCAAGACCCTCGCGAGGGGCCAAGCCTCGTGAGGCGGATGACACCAAGACCTCCACGGGGACAGCCTCCCCAGGCTGGCTCCCGAGGAGCGGATATTTCTATGCAAGCTTCACCACGTGAGGTTTGGATGACGTGAGCCATGACGACCAAGGCCAGGCGGGCGCCAGTGGGCGCAGTGTATCAGTTTCCACTTCCTTACAAAGGAGGCAACCGCAGGCGCATAGTCCCGAGGAATCAGCTAAATCTTTCCATTGCGATGCAACAAGACCAAGACCACCAGGACGGAGATCATCGTCGAGCCCTCTGCGGCGTCACGACCAGAGGCTTTTGCAGGCGCAGACTACTTTTGTCAGGATAGCACGTACTAGTTGTCTCCCTTCGACTTTGCCCATTGTGGGATCCCTTCCCTCCTTACATTTGGGAAGAGGACCAAGGCCACTATAAATAGGGCTTAGCCTGCACCATAGAGGGGGATCCGAACCCTAGATATCATCTTCTCCCCACCAGGTCAAGAACACGCCTCCTCCCGAGGTTATTCTCCCACTGTACTAGTTAATCACCAGCCCCCCGATGCCAATCCACCACAAAGCAGGAGTAGGGTTTTACACCGCAAGGTGGCCCGAACCTGGGTAAACTACTGTGTCATGTTTCCTTCCCGTTCATCGATCGAGGTCGAGTGGTTAGCGAGTAGGTAGACTAGCGAGGTTGAGTTCTTCGCACGCACCCCAGAGTTCGAACCTCTCAAGCGTCTGTGGAACCTGAAATCCGACATTTGGTGCGCCAGGTAGGGGTGCATCGAAGATCCGCCTCTCCACCGACTGCGTCCCGCTCTTCGGTTCCCCATGGTGGATGCTGCTCCACCGACCGGACCGATACGCGCTCACGGAGGAGCCGAGGGCCTTCGATCTTTCACCCCCGCCCTATGACGGGTGCAGTGGCCACCCAAGTTCAGGCCGGAGTTGCCGCCCCGAAACAACGACGCGGCGGACCTGGCAGGTTTTCTCCAAGCATACAAGGAAGTAGTGCTGGCAGCCGACAACGACAATAAGGTCATGGCCAACTGGCTTCTGATACGTCTCCAATGTATCTATAATTTTTGATTGCTCCATGCTATATTATCTACTATTTTAGACATTATTGGGCTTTATTATCCACTTCTATATTATTTTTGGGACTAACCTATTAACCGGAGGCCCAGCCCAGAATTGTTGTTTTTTGCCTGTTTTAGGGTTTCGAAGAAAAGGAATATCAAACGGAGTCCAAACGGACTGAAACCTTTGGAAACATGATTTTCTCATCAGATAAGATCCAGGAGACTTGGACCCTCCGTCAAGAAAGCCACAGGGCGGTCACGAGGGTGGAAGGCCCCCCCTAGGTGTAACATCCAAAAATCCTAAATTTTGGAATGTTATATTAAATAAATTATTATGATTGTTTATTTGATGGTTGTGTGATTGATTGTGTGAAAATGATTGGAAATTGAAATCTTTTTGAAAGTTGAATGAGAGGGAATAAAAGGACTGTCATTTTGATCTCCCTGAGTTCAAATTCATTTAATTACAAAACCCTAGAGTGAAGATAATATGACTTCTTCTATTTAAAGAAATGAAAAGGGGTTTGAAAATGATTTGAATTCCATTTTGAAATATTTTAAATTTAGAAACTTTAAGCAACTCAATGAGTTCATGGGGGAAGATAAAATGACTTCTTCATATTTGAAGAAAGAGAGTTGGAAGTTTGAAAGAAATGAATTGGAAGTCACTTTGAAGTTATTTGAAACTCATTTTCCATTTGAAGTTGTTTGAAATTCCAAATTCAAATCCATTTGGGAGTTATTTGAGTTTCTATTCAAAATATTTTTCTCCTAAAAATAAATAAATGGAAATAAGGGTAAAATGATTCCCTTCAATGGAAAATTAGGAGATAACAAATTTGAAATCATTTTTCTATTTAAGAAAATGATTTTCGTTCATTTTAAATGCAACAGTAGCACTGTTTGACTTTTATGATTTTCTATATAATCTATTTGAACTTGGAAAATAGTTCATCTTATTCCTGGTATTTTTCTGAGCATTTTAGTATATAATATGCCTATGTAATTTATTATTACTATTATTATTGCTCTGTTATAGTTTTGTTCTGTAAAAAAAGAGACACGCACACCCGCGCGCAGGCCCAGCCAGCCACGCACTTTGGCCCGCGGCCTTCTCCCAGTGCCCGAAGGCCACCGCTCGCTCGCCTGACTCGTCTCTCTCTCTCTCGCTCGCTCCCCAGCTGCGCTTGCTGCTAGCTGGGGCCCGCCCCATCGTCCCCAACCTCCTGCTCCTCCCGTCCAGATAGAGCACGCGTGTGCCGCCCGCAACTGCCGGCAGCTCCGCTCGGGATAGAGCTCATCCGGAGTCTCCGCAGCCCCTTCTCGCGCCTATAAATTCCCCCGTCGCCACTCGTTTGATTCTGCCACTCCGCAACGACTCTCACCACTCATGGCTGCTGCCCCGTCATTTCGCATATCGTCGGAGCCGGAGCTTCTCGTCGTCGTTTATGTCGCTGGTAGCGCACCCGAACCCTCTTATTCTTTGTCAATCAACTTGCCTCGCCGTCCCGCATCTTGTTGACGTCTTTTCCTCGCCTAGATCTTGCCGGAGACGACGCCCCGACGACCTGCATCCTCGCTGGAGCACGGAGACGGCGCCCTTCGCTCCGCCCGTCCGGGTCACCCCAACGCGCGCCGTCGCCACCATCGGACTGCCCACGTCATGCCCGTCCCGTTCGTCTCCTTCCCCTCCGCCGAAGAGCACCGCAGGTGCCGCCGCATCCGTTGCCCGAGCCAGCGTCGTCGCCATGTACGTCGTCGTCGTCAAGGTGAGCGAACCACTCGCTCGCTGTTTGTTTTTTTTTTCTTTCTCTCTAGATCGGTTTAGTTTAGTGTTTTTTAGATCGGTTAATCCGGTTTAGCTAAACCAATGGTTTTTTTGTTAGCCACCGCATAGGGTGTTGCTTATTTAGTGGCCGTTCGCCGTTTAGCCTAAGCCACGAACACTACCAGCCAGCCAGGATCCGCCACGTGGCCAGGGGCCTGTTTGCAGTTATTTATTTTTCTGTTTAGTCCCTGAGTTTTACAGATTAGTCCCTAAACTTCGGATAGCCGTATCTTTTTAACCGTAACTCCAAATTCGATGAAACCAGCGGCAAATTCTTCGTCATGATTAGATCTATCCAGTAGCATCATGTTTGTAAACTTTAGCCAAATTCCAATTTGAACTTTATTCAGATTTGAATTCAAACTGGCCATATCTCCTAAACCGTAGCTCCAATTGATGTGATTCTTTTAGCACCGTGTCACCGTTGCCAAACCCTATCACTTGGACCTATCTCCTGATATTTTTCACACATTAGGATCTGTCCATGATAGTTTACTATTATGCCATGTATGCACTTTAGTACACATCACATCTTTGCACCCTATGTCACATGTTGTTTTGCACCTAGGATATTTCCATGCTAGTTAAGTGTGTTGAATGTTCATTTGGTTTTCCAAGACATTTGCTTTGCATGTTCTTCTTGGTTTTCTGAAATGATTTCTTATGTGAGTGCAATGTTTGACTATATAGATTTTCATCGGAGAGTGACGAATAGTTCTATTAAGTAAATTTCTGAGAGCGATATCATCTTCATCAACTATTACCAGGCAAGTTTGCATTTGACCGTTCTTCCAATTACCTATGTTTTATATTATGCACTTAGTCCTTTTGTGGTAGGATTGCATGGTAGGATTTATTGATGCCAGATGGCTATGCCGTTACCTAGTAGTTCATTGAGGTACGTTCGAACCATATACCTTTGTCACCACCGCGTAAGTTTAATTTTGCCTCGCCAATGTAGACGTGGATTGGGAAGTGTTCATTGTGAGAGATGAGTGACAAAGTGGTAAGTAGAACCAAGATAACTTAATGAACTACCTGGGCGGAGGTTTGGTTTGAATGGTGGCAAAGTACAGTGGGAGCATGCATGGGAAGTCCATGGTGGTGCACCACTAGTGGTCCGTCCGCCCAGGCTCAAAGAGATCAATCGTATTCTCATGTCTAGACGCTTACATGTGCAGCCACAAGCCAATATGGGCTCTGGCTTAGTTGAGTAGTTAGTGTGACCCCTTCCGGGATGGGCTAGCAGATGTAGAATGAGTAGGTGTACCGGCCTATCCGTGGGTTAAGGGGGAATACTTTCGAAAGACTATGTCTCGGTCATCCTATTCTCAAACGCCAGGTAGTGCGAGAACTTCAAGGGAGGCAATCGCGTCTTGTGGGGAAAAGTGCGCAAACCTCTGCAGAGTGTTAAAACCTAATCGATTAGCCGCGTCCCCGGTTACGGACAACTTGAGCATCTAGTAGTGGAAATGCTGGGAGATCTCATCACGCTTAATTAAACAGTTGGGTTTTAAATGAAACTTTGGGAATGGATTGAGTTGGGTTTGCCAACTCATCCTATGCTATATTGTAGTGGTAGAATAATATCTTTTATTCTAGGGAAAAAACTAGCTTTATGCAAAAACTAAACTTAGAGCTTTCCACCAGCCAAATTGCATGTACGAATAGGTTCGTTATTCTTATGTTCTGACTTGCTAGTACATTCAATGTACTGACCTACAGGGCTGCAACGTCTTATGTTGCAGGAATTTTCTACGATGAGTAGGAGTTACGTTGTAGGGTTACGGTCTACACTCAACTTGTCGTTGGCGTTGATGGGACTCCACACCCATTCGATTGTTTCCGCTGAGATTTATGAGGTATATATCTGTTTTACGTTATTTATACATGTGATTGCACTTTGATATATACATTGATGTATTGTGTGTGCCAGCTTACCGATCCAGGGATGGCACGGATACACAGAGGCTTGACCATTTGAGGTTGGGTTGCTACAGAGATGGTATCAGAGCACATGTTGACTGTAGGACGTGACTCTAGAAACTGGAAAGCCCTTAGGAAAGGATTTCTCTTAAACTTTATTTTCAAAAAGGTCCTTTACCTCTCTTCTTTTCTGAGCTTTATCAAATTGTCCCTTTTACCTCAAATAGTCAGACAATACCACGTTCCCTTTGGACCACACGGAGGAAGAACTGATGAGACCACTCTGAGAAGGACAAGATATCAGACTTCACCATACACTAGAAGAGTTGAAGCTACAATAGTCGAAGCCTCCGAAGAATTGAAGAATTTGAAGACACTAAAGAATTCCAAGATTTATATGACCTTTAGAAGACCAAACCCCTGTTGTATACTCACGTTAGATGCGATGTTTGTGAGCTGTCATTGTTTGACGTTTTTCCCGATAGCCACAAATAAAACTTATTTTCAAAACAATATTGTGTGTATTGTGTGTATCTCTCTATTCTTCTCTCTTATCTCATCCCCAAAACCCTTCGACCCAATAGATGATGAATGAAGATGGCCTTGTATTCTATGAACCGATCACTCAGTTGGAGGAAGAGCTATGGATTCAAAACATGGAGAATCACTTTAGGAGCAATTTCGTTGCAAGGAAGAATGAGGTTCAATATGCTCTTCAGTACTTTACAAAAAGTGTTGCAACCTGGTGGAAAATGCATCAAGCCATACAAGGATGTAATGGAGCAAAAACTTGGGAGGAATTGAAGAAGACTCTGTTGGGATCCCGTCTTATCTGGAAGCACGGTGATAACCCGATGAAGAAACCGTGTGCCTGCAAGATATGCGGAGAAATGGGACACACCCATGAAGAACACAAGGATGGATGCCCTCATTGTGAACGAAATCACCAAGTTGAAGAATGTCCAACCATGAAGGTTACTTGTTTCTTGTGTGAAGGAACTACGCACTACCCTACCCAGTGTCATATTTATTCCAAGGTACAAGAAATTACCAAGCAGCAGAAGGAAGCAGTGAAAGAAGCCCTCGGGGAAAGTTTAAGAAAACCGGTGATGAAAGAAGATGTTGACGACCCTGATGGAGAAAGCCTAAACAGATTTTACTCCAATGCTTGCTATTCATGTGGCGAAGAAGGACATTTTTCACAGTATTGCATGAAGGAAAACCAAGAGTATCTGGGAAACTTCCCGACAGAAGAAGTGGAGTTTGATCGACAAGAGATAGAGGAATTGATCAGAACAAAGAAGTCGAGGATGAGAAAGAGCAGGTATCCCCAGAACAACCCAATTTCTGCAGAAAAGGACCTGAGTCAAATCACTTGTTACAGGTGCAAGGATTTAGGTCATTACGCTAGCAAATGCCCAACAAGGAAGCCAAGAACCCAAGGAGCCAAGATAACCACCAGGAAGCCCCTGGATTTGTCTGAAGTCATTTGTTTATGCTGCAAAGGAGTAGGACATTTTGCCAGAGAATGTTCAGACCCGAGGAGAGCTTGAGCAGAGATGTTGAGATCTTGATATTGGAATAAAGCATGTAATAAAGTTGGAATGCACTTTTATTTTCATTGGGGATGTTGAGTTGAGTTATGAAATGGAAATTGTAATAGCTCGTGAAGCAATAAAAGTTGAGGTGTTGGAATCTCATGTGAAATGTTATGAGTTGTTGTTGATTGTGAGTGCCTCTCTCGCTATGTCACTCAGACTTAAACCTTGAACCCATGGATGAGCTAACCCCAAACCTTTCCCCGTAAAATAACCACATTTCACCCAAGGAAATACATACAGTATCCTAAGTACCCCTTCTATCTTATACCTGCAGATGACAACGCTTTACGAGTCTTTTCTCAAGGGCCCGGAAACGATCATGACCCTGACTAGTGATCAGGATTACCCAAAAATCCTGAAGGACATGATGAAGCATATTCATCTTGAAGGAGATGCAGTCTACAAGGATTATCCTTTAATGGAGAAGGCAGTTGAACTTTGGTATGTGGAGGTACACCTCCACCATGTGAGGGGAGTTTGCCCAAAGACTATGGGTCAATACTTTTTCATTTCTCGAGTGCCACAAGAAACATTCTTTGATTCTGTTTGTGAAGCTGCTATGGAAGCCATACGTCAGATTGGAGAAATACTAGAAGCAAGACTCCGTCACACTCAGGAATACCTGAGGGAGATGCAGGCAGAGATGATGGAGATGAAGCTCATGGCCACCATGATGAAGCAAAACATCGATGATTTGAAGGATCACATCACACAATTCTAGTGGGACTGAAGTACCTTCAAGAAGGGCAAATGAATAAAGATGGAAGTAATGCTTGACCATACCAAACTATGTGGATGGTAGCTTTTGTAACAGAGTACTTTTGAAATGTGAGTTTTGAGTAGTGATTAAGGATATAATAAAGGATTTGATATGAAGAGAATATGAATTATGGATGAACTAGTGCATTTTTTTGGCGATACTTGTTTGTGTGAACACTTGTTCAATGGAAAAGAAAATGTATTCCATAGAGTGGGGTTTGGACAAATGAGTTGGACTTTTGTTTTAGTTATGATGGTTACCCCAAGAGTATGAAGTAATGAAGTACTATTGGATTTAAATGAGATGTAATATGGAACAATAATAGCTCCAAGGATGAGTTAGAGTTACACAAGTGTTGAAGTGGGCCCATAACCCACAGTACCCAGGATTTGATAAGAAAACAAGCACAATATTGTTGAAGAAAAGAATTCTGGAAGAAGCTGTGAGTTCATCAGCAGACGTTCCATAGGAGGTTACGTAAACCCGAGAGTTGTGAAGAAACGATAGAGGTTTTGTTTGGCTTGCAGGACCAATGGATTTATCGGACCCAGTTCGTGGAGAAGAGAAGTTGTGCAATGCTTGTGAGGATGCCCAAGTGTTAGAATACGTGATTCACTATCTGCGTATGTGGTAATGATTCAAGTACGGGATGGATTGGCCCCCATACCAGAGACTTCTATCATGAGCTATCATATGTTGATAAAAAAATGAGAGAGACTTAAAACCCTAGAAGAGTGTCGACACGATAAGCCAAAAACCTTAGGATGGTAGGACGATGGAACCCTTTACAAGCAATGTTACCAATCGTAGGTTATATGGTGAGATTCAACCCAGACCCATTTCCTGTAGGAGAAACCAAAAATTGTCGACCACCATGAGGTTTTCGATAGTTGTTTAGCATTGGCGCCAGACCTGTCAAGTCTCAGAAGGATTCTATTTTGATGCAAGGACTCCTGATTTTGAGGAAAAGGCCATGCCCTTACCGAAAGAGCAAAACTGACGGAGTTATCTCGGAGAATATCAAAAAGACCGGCACTGTCAATGCAAAGGACAGAGTACATGAGTTTAGTCGGAACCGTAACCATGATTCTAATGGTGGTAGCACCCCATACCATGTGTTGATGAATGGATTTTCAACGAGACCCCCCCCCCAAACCTAACCTTCTTTCTAGCCTCTCCGAATCTCGAGGACGAGATTCATTTTAAGGGTGGTAGTTTGTGACATCCCAAAATCCTAAATTTTGGAATGTTATATTAAATAAATTATTATGATTGTTTATTTGATGGTTGTGTGATTGATTATGTGGAAATGATTGGAAATTGAAAACTTTTTGAAAGTTGAATGAGAGGGAATAAAAGGACTTTCCCAAAACTTCTCATCTTGCATTTTGATCTCCCTGAGTTCAAATTCATTTCATTACAAAACCCTAGAGTCAAGATAATTTGACTTCTTCCATTTAAAGAAATGAAAAGGGGTTTGAAAATGATTTGAATTCCATTTTGAAATATTTTAAATTTAGAAACTTTAAGCAACTCAATGAGTTCATGAGGGAAGATAGAATGACTTCTTCATATTTGAAGAAAGAGAGTTGGAAGTTTCAAAGAAATGAATTGGAAGTCACTTTGAAGTTATTTGAAACTCATTTTCCATTTGAAGTTGTTTGAAATTCCAAATTCAAATCCATTTGGGAGTTATTTGAGTTTCTATCCAAAATATTTTTCTCCTAAAAATAAATAAATGGAAATAAGGGTAAAATGATTCCCTTCAATGGAAAATTAGGAGAAAACAAATTTGAAATCATTTTGCTATTTTAAAAAAATGATTTTTGTTGATTTCAAATGCAACAGTAGCACTGTTTGACTTTTATGATTTTCTATATAATTTATTTGAACTTGGAAAATAGTTCATCTTATTCTTGGTATTTTTCTCAGCATTTTGGTATATAATATGCCTATGTAATTTTATTATTATTATTATTATTATTATTATTATTTTTGCTCTGTTATAGTTTTGTTCTGTAAAAAAAAGAGACACACACACCCGCGCGCAGGCCCAGCCAGCCACACACTTTGGCCCGCGGCCTGCCCCCAGCGCCCAAAGGCCACCGCTCACTCGCTTGACTCGTCTCTCTCTTTCTCTCTCGCTCGCCAGCTGCGCTCGCTGCCAGCTGGGGCCCGCCCCATCATCCCCAACCTCCCGCTCCTCCCGTCCAGATAGAGCATGCGTGTGCCGCCCGCAACTGCCGGCCGCTCCGCTCGGGATAGAGCTCATCCAGAGTCTCCGTAGCCCCTTCTCGCGCCTATAAATTCCCCCGACGCCCCTCGTTCGATTCTGCCACTCCGCAACGACTCTCACCACTCGTGGCCGCTGCCCCTTCGTTTCGCATCTCGCCGGAGCCGGAGCTTCTCGTCGTTGTTTACGTCGCTGGTAGCGCACCCGAACCCTCTTATTCTTTGTCAATCAACTGGCCTCGCCGTACCACATCTTGTTGATGTCTTTTCCTCGCCTAGATCTTGCCGGAGACGCCGCCCCGATGACCTGTATCCTTGCTGGAGCACGGAGACGCCGCCCTTCGCTCCGCCCGTCTGGGTCACCCCGACGCACATCGTCGCCACCACCGGACTGCCCATGTCGTGCCCGTCTCGTTCGTCTCCTTCCCTGCCACCGAAGCGCACCGCAGGCGCCGCCCCATCTGTCGCCCGAGCCAGTGCCGTCGCCCTGTACGTCATCGTCGTCGTCAAGGTGAGCGAACCGCTCGCTCGCTGTTCGTTTTTTTCTTTCTCTCTAGATCGGTTTAGTTCAGTGTTTTTTTATATCGGTTAATCCGTTTTAGTTAAACCGAATGGTTTTGGTTAAACGGATGGTTTTTTTGTTAGCCACCGCATAGGGTTTTGCTTATTTAGTGGCCGTTCGCCGTTTAACCTAAGCCGCGAACACTACCAGCCAGCCAGGATCCGCCACGTGGCCAGGGGCCTGTTTGTAGTTATTTATTTTTTTGTTTAGTCCCTGAGTTTTACAGATTAGTCCCTAAACTTCAGACAGCCGTATATTTTTAATCGTAACTCCAAATTCGATGAAACCAGCGGCAAATTATTCGTCATGATTAGATCTATCCAGTAGCATCATGTTTGTAAACTTTTTCCAAATTCAAATTTGAACTTTATTCAGATTTGAATTCAAACTCCAACTGGCCATATCTCCTAAACCATAGCTCCGATTGATGTGATTCTTTTTGCACCATGTCACCGTTGCCAAACCCTATCACTTGGACCTATCTCACGATATTTTTCACACATTAGGACCTGTCCATGATAGTTTTACTATTATGCCATGTATGCACTTTAGTACACATCACATCTTTGCTTTGCTTTGCATGTTCTTCTTGGTTCTCTGAAATGATGTCTTATGTGAGTGCAATGTTTGACTTTATAGATTTTCATCGGAGAGTGACGAATAGTTATATTAAGTAAATTTCTGAGAGCGATATCATCTTCATCAACTATTACCAGGCAAGTTCGCATTTGACCGTTCTTCCAATTACCTATGTTTTATATTATGCACTTAGTCCTTTTGTAGTAGGATTGCATGGTACGATTTATTGATGCCAGATGGCTATGTGTTTACCTAGTAGTTCTTTGAGATACATTTGAACCATATACCTTTGTTACCACCGCGTAAGTTTAATTTTGCCTCGCCAATGTAGACGTGGATTGGGAAGTGTTCATTGTGAGAGATGAGTGACAAAGTAGTAAGTAGAACCAAGATAACTTAATGAACTACCTGGGCGGAGGTTTGGTTTGAATGGTGGCGAAGTATAGTGGGAGCATGCATGGGAAATCCATGGTGGTGCACCACTAGTGGTCCGTCCGCCCAGGCTCAAAGAGATCAATCGTATTCTCATGTCTAGAAGCTTACGTGTGCAGCCACAAGCCAATATGGGCTCTGGCTTAGTTGAGTAGTTAGTGTGACCCCTTCCGGGATGGGCTAGCGGATGTAGAATGAGTAGGTGTACCGGCCTATCCGTGCGTTAAGGGGTAATAATTTCGGAAGACTATGTCTCGGTCATCCTGTTCTCAAACGCCAGGCAGTGCGAGAACTTCAAGGGAGGCGATCAAGTCTTGTGGGGAAAAGTGCGCAATCCTCTGCAGAGTGTTAAAACCTAATCGATTAGTTGTGTCCCCGGTTACGGACAACTTGGGCATTTAGTAGTGGAAATGATGGGAGATCTCATCACGCTTAATTAAACAGTTGGGTTTTAAATGAAACTTTGGGAATGGATTGAGTTGGGTTTGCCAACTCATCCTATGCTATATTGTAGTGGTAGAATAATATCTTTTATTCTAAGGAAAAAACTAGCTTTATGCAAAAACTAAACTTAGAGCTTTCCACCAGCCAAATTGCATGTACGAATAGGTTCATTATTCTTATGTTGTGACTTGCCAGTACATTCAATGTACTGACCTACAGGCTTGCAACGTCTTATATTACAGGAATTTTCTATGACGAGTAAGAGTTACGTTGTAGGATTACAGTCTACACTCAACTTGTTGTTGGCGTTGATGGGACTCCACACCCATTCGATTGTTTCCGCTGAGATTTATGAGGTATATATATCATTTTTACGTTATTTATACATGTGATTGCACTTTGATATATACATTGATGTACTGTGTGTGCCAGCTTACTGATCCAGGGATGGCACAGATACACAGAGGCTTGGCCGTTTGAGGTTGGGTCGCTACACTAGGGCGCGCCCCCTGCCTCATGGGCCCCTCGAAGCTCCACGGACGTACTTCTTCCTACTATATATATCCACGTACCCCCAAATGATCGGGGACGGAGCCAAAACCCTAATTCCACCGCTGCAACTTTCTGTATCCATGAGATCCCATCTTGCGGCCTGTTCCGGAGCTCCGCTGGAGGGGGCATCGATCACGGAGGGCTTCTACATCATCATCCAAGCCCCTCCTATGAAGTGTGAGTAGTTTACTTCAGACCTACGGGTCCATAGTTAGTAGCTAGATGGCTTCTTCTCTCTTTTTGGATCTGAATACAATGTTCTCCCCCTCTCTTGTGGAGATCTATTCGACGTAATCTTATTTTTGCGGTGTGTTTGTTGAGAACGATGAATTGTGGGTTTATGATCCAGTCTATCTATGAATAATATTTGAATCTTCTCTGAATTCTTTTATGTATGATTGGTTATCTTTGCAAGTCTTTTCGAATTATTAGTTTGGTTTGGCCTACTGATTGCTTTTTCTTGCCATGGGAGAAGTGCTTAGCTTTGGGTTCGATCTTGCGGTGTCCTTTCCCAGTGACAGAAGGGGCAGCAAGGCACGTATTGTATCATTGCCATAGAGGATAACAAGATGGTTTTTTATCATGTTGCATGAAACTATCCCTCTACATCATGTCATCTTGCTTAAGGCGTTACTCTGTTTTTAACTTAATACTCTAGATGCATGCTGGATAGCGGTCGATGAGTGGAGTAATAGTAGTAGATGCAGAATCGTTTCGGTGTACTTGTCACGGACGTGATGCCTATATACATGGTCATACCTAGATATTCTCATAACTATGCTCAATTCTGTCAATTGCTCAATAGTAATTTGTTCACCCACCATAGGATACTTATGCTCTTGAGAGAAGCCACTAGTGAAACCTATGGCCCCTGGGTCTCTTTCTCATCGTAATCTCCATCACTTTATTATTGCTTTGCTTTTACTTTTATTTTACTTTTTACTTTGCATCTCTATACCAAAAATAACAAAAATATTATTTATTATCTCTATCAGATCTCAGTTTCGTAAGTGACCGTGAAGGGATTGACAACCCCTAAGCACGTTGGTTGCGTTGAGCTATTGTTTCTGTGTAGGTACGAGGGACTCGAGCGTGGCCTCCTACTGGATTGATACCTTGGTTCTCAAAAACTAAGGGAAATACTTACGCTACTTTGCTGCATCATCCCTCCCTCTTTGGGGAAATCCAACGCAGTGCTCGAGATGTAGCAAGAAGAATTTCTGGCGCTGTTGCCGGGGAGTCTGCGCAAAAGTCAACATACCAAGTACCCATCACAATCCCTATCTCCCGCATTACATTATTTGCCATTTGCCTCTCGTTTTCCTCTCCCCGCACTTCACCCTTGCCCTTTTATTCGCCCTCTGTCTCTCTATCCTCCCTCTCTTTCTCTATTTTCCTCTTTTTGCCGCTTGCTTCTTGTTTGCTCGTATGGTTAGAATAGTTGTTTATTTATTACTAAAAAGAGAACCTAAGATCATTGGATCCTCATCCACTTGCTAATCTTTTTAAGGGGTCCAATTATGATAAACCATTTGTTAGTGAGTTTTGTGCACTAGATTGTCTTTATGAAGTTTTGCTTGAAATTCGTGAATCTGAAAAATGTGATGAATTACCTCATGAAGCAATTCATGATAGATCTTTGAATAGAAAGCATGATTGCAATTATTCTATTATAAATTCTATTAATGTCAATTTTTCTAATAATATGCAAAACCCTAAGCTTGGGGATGCTAGTTTTGCTCTGTGCTCTACTTGTTGCAATGATCATGATTGGGGTGATTCTTCTTTTGATCTTGAAAATTTATTTAAACCCCGCGATGAATATGAGATTGATTATAATGTTTGCAATAATATTGAAAGTGGGTTTGGAAGAATGTCAACTTTCGATCCCACATATTTGGAGAATGTTCAATATTATGAAGTTTTTGATAAAAGTGGGTTTGGACAGGTCATGACTTCAGTTAATGTTAATACCACTATTTTGGAAGAGTGTCAACTTTGCATGCGTGTGGATCGTGTTGAAAATATTTTATATGATAGCTATTTTTTTGAATTTTCTTATGATCCTACATATAATTATTATGAGAGAGGAAAATATGGTGGTAGAAATTTTCATGTTACTAAATTACCTCTCGTTATGTTGAGATTGCTATTGTTTCTTTCCGCTTCCTTGCATATGCTAGTTTTTGCTTGCCTTGATAATTTGTTTGCCTATAAGATGCCTATGCATAGGAAGTATGTTAGACTTAAATGTGTTTGTCACGTGTTTTATGATGCTCTCTTTGTGCTTCAATTATTGTCTTTCATGTGAGCATCATTGAAATAGTATGCCTAGCTATAAGGCTTTAAAGAAAAGCGCTTGTTGGGAGTCAACCCAATATTTATCCTTGCTGTTATTTAATAAAAAGAAATTATCTAGCCTCTATTTTTTTGTGTTTTTTGTGTTTAATTAGTGTTTGTTCCAAGTAGAACCATTGGGAAGACTTGGGGAAAGTCTTGTTGAACTTGCTGTAAAAAACAGAAACTTTAGTGCTCACGAGAACTGCTGTCATTTTTATTTGGAAATTTATATTTAGTTAATTCTTTTTGGAGATGATTAATAGATAAATTACTCACGTCCAGCAATTTATTTTAGAATTTTTGGGTTCAGATCTTGCGCTAGCTACAGATTATTACAGACTGTTCTGTTTTTGACAGATTCTGTTTTTCATGTGTTGTTTGCTTATTTTGATGAATCTATGGCTAGTAAAATAGTTTATAATCCATAGAGAAGTTGGAATACAGTAGGTTTAACACCAATATAAATAAATAATGAGTTCATTACAGTACCTTGAAGTGGTCTTTTGTTTTCTTTCGCTAACGGAGCTCACGAGTTTTCTACTTTAAGTTTTGTGTTGTGAAGTTTTCAAGTTTTGGATAAAGATTAGATGGATTATGGAACAAGGAGTGGCAAGAGCCTAATCTTGGGGATGCCCATGGCACCCCCAAGATAATCTAAGGACACCAAAAAGCCATAGCTTGGGGATGCCCCGGAAGGCATCCCCTCTTTCGTCAACTTCTATCGGTAACTTTACTTGGAGCTATATTTTTATTCACCACATGATATGTGTTTTGCTTGGAGCGTCTTTTATGATTTGAGTCTTTGCCTTTTAGTCTACCACAATCATCCTTGCTGTACACACCTTTTGAGAGATCCATACATGATTTGGAATTTGATAGAATACTCTATGTGCTTCACTTATATCTTTTGAGCTTTATAGTTTTGCTCTAGTGCTTCACTTATATCTTTTAGAGCACGGTGGTGGATTTGTTTTATAGAAACTATTGATCTCTCATGCTTCACTTAGATTATTTTGAGAGTGTTAATAGCATGGTAATTTTCTTAAAATCCTAATATGCTTGGTATGCAAGATTAATAATAAAACTTTCGTATGAGTGTGTTGAATACTAAGAAAAGTTTGATGCTTGATGATTGTTTTGAGATATGGAGGTAATAATATCAAAGTCATGCTAGTTGAGTAGTTGTGAAATTGAGAAATACTTGTGTTGAAGTTTGCAAGTCCCGTAGCATGCATGTATGGTAAATGTTATGCAACAAATTTGAAACATGAGGTGTTATTTGATTGTCTTCCTTATGAGTGGCGGTCGGGGACGAGCGATGGTCTTTTCCTACCAATCTATCCCTATAGGAGCATGCGTGTAGTGCCGAGGTTTTTGTTAACTTGTAGATATTTGCAATAAGTATGTGAGTTCTTTATGACTAATGTTGAGTCCATGGATTATACGCACTCTCACCCTTCCATCCTTGCTATCCTCTTCGGTACCGTGCATTGCCCTTTCTCACATTGAGAGTTGGTGCAAACTTCGCTGGTGAATCCAAACCCCATGATATGATACGCTCTTTCACACATAAACCTCCTTATATCTTCCTCAAAACAGCCACCATACCTACCTATTATGGCATTTCCATAGCCATTCCAAGATATATTGCCATGCAACTTTCCATCATTCCATTCATCATGACACATTCATCATTGTCATATTGCTTAGCATGATCATGTAGTTGACATAGTATTTGGGGCAAAGCCACCGTTCATAATTCTTTCATACATGTCACTCTTGGTTCATTGCATATCCCGATACACCGCCGGAGGCATTCATATAGAGTCATCTTTGTTCTAGTATCGAGTTGTAATCATTGAGTTATAAATAAATAGAAGTGTGATGATCATCATTATTAGAGCATTGTCCCAAGTGAGGAATAAATAAAAAAGGCCAAAAAAGAGAAGGCCCAAAAAATGGGAGAAAAAGAGAGAAGGGACAATGTTACTATCCTTTTACCACACTTGTGCTTCAAAGTAGCACCATGAATTTCATAGTAGAGAGTCTCTCATGTTATCACTTCCATATACTAGTGGGAATTTTTCATTATAGAACTTGGCTTGTATATTCCAACAATGGGCCTCCTCAAGTGCCCTAGGTCTTCATGAGCAAGCAAGTTGGATGCACACCCACTAGTTTCTTTTGTTGAGCTTTCATACATTTATAGCTCTAGTGCATCCGTTGCATGGCAATCCCTACTCCTTGCATTAACATCAATCGGTGGGCATCTCCATAGCCCATTGATTAGCCTCGTCGATGTGAGACATTCTCTTCTTTTTCTTCTCCACATAACCCCCTCATTATATTCTATTCCACCCATAGTGCTATGTCCATGGCTCCCGCTCATATATTGCATGAAAGTGTATAGGTTTGAGATTACTAAAGTATGAAACAATTGCTTGGCTTGTCATCGGGGTTGTGCATCATGAGAGCATTCTTGTGTGACAAAAATGAAACATGACTAAACTATATGATTTTGTAGGGATGAACTTTCTTTGGCCATGTTATTTTGAGAAGACATAATTGCTTAGTTAGTATGCTTGAATTATTATCATTTTTATGTCAATATGAATTTTTGTCTTGAATCTTTCAGATCTGAATATTCATACCACAATTAAGAAGAATTACATTAAAATTATGCCAAGTAGCACTCCACATCAAAAATTCTGTTTTTATCATTTACCTACTCGAGGATGAGCAGGAATTAAGCTTGGGGATGCTTGATACATCTCCAACGTATCTATAATTTTTGATTGCTCCATGCTTCTACTGTTTTAGACATTATTGGGCTTTATTATCCACTTTTATATTATTTTTAGGACTAACCTATTAACCGGAGGCCCAGCCCAGAATTGCTGTTTTTTGCCTGTTTGAGGGTTTCGAAGAAAAGGAATATCAAACGGAGTCCAAATGGAACGGAACCTTCAGAAACGTGATTTTCTCATCAGATAAGATCCAGGAGACTTGGACCCTCCGTCAAGAAAGCCACGAGGCGGTCACGAGGGTGGAGGGCGCCCCCCCTAGGGCGCGCCCCCTACCTCGTGGGCCCCTCGAAGCTCCACCGACGTACTTCTTCCTCCTATATATATATCCACGTACCCCCAAACGATCGGGGACGGAGCCAAAAACCTAATTCCACCGCCGCAACTTTCTGTATCCACGAGATCCCATCTTGGGGCCTGTTCCGGAGCTCTACCGGAGGGGGCATCGATCATGGAGGACTTCTACATCATCATCCAAGCCCCTCCAATGAAGTGTGAGTAGTTTAATTCAGACCTACGGGTCCATAGTTAGTAGCTAGATGGCTTCTTCTCTCTTTTTGGATGTCAATACAATGTTCTCCCCCTCTCTTGTGGAGATCTATTCGATGTAATCTTCTTTTTGCGGTGTGTTTGTTGAGACCGATGAATTGTGTGTTTATGATCCAGTCTATCTATGAATACTATTTGAATCTTCTCTGAATTCTTTTATGTATGATTGGTTATCTTTGCAAGCCTCTTCAAATTATCAGTTTGGTTTGGCCTACTAGATTGGTTTTTCTTGCCATGGGAGAAGTGCTTAGCTTTGGGTTCGATCTTGCGGTGTCCTTTCCCAGTGACAGAAGGGGCAGCAAGGCACATATTGTATCGTTGCCATCGAGGATAAAAAGATGGGGTTTTTATCATATTGCATGAAACTATCCCTCTACATCATGTCATCTTGCTTAAGGCATTACTCTGTTTTTAACTTAATACTCTAGATGCATGCTGGATAGTGGTCGATGAGTGGAGTAATAGTAGTAGATGTAGAATCGTTTCGGTCTACTTGTCACGGACGTGATGCCTATATACATGATCGTAACTAGATATTCTCATAACTATGCTCAATTCTGTCAATTGCTCAACAGTAATTTGTTCACCCACTGTAGAATACTTATGCTCTTGAGAGAAGCCACTAGTGAAACCTATGGCCCCTGGGTCTCTTTCTCATCATATCAATCTCCATCACTTTATTATTGCTTTGCTTTTACTTTTTACTTTGCATATCTATACCAAAAATACCAAAAATATTATTTATCATCTCTATCAGATATCACATTCGTAAGTGATCGTGAAGGGATTGACAACCCCTAAGCGCGTTGGTTGCGTTGAGCTATTGTTTTTGTGTAGGTATGAGGGACTCGAGCGTGGCCTCCTACTGGATTGATACCTTGGTTCTCAAAAACTGAGGGAAATACTTACGCTACTTTGATGCGTCATCCCTTCCTCTTCGGGGAAATCCAACACAGTGCTCAAGAGGTAGCAGCTTCCCATGGCCCTCACAGGCGCACTGCGCACCTCGCTGCTCAGCTTTCCAGTGTCTTCTCTAGCCTCCGGGAGCAGCTGCGCGGCCTCTTCATCGCGTGCTTGGCGGCGTCAGCGCCCCATGCCGTCGTAGCCCTCCTCGGCGATTCGCAGGCGCCGCCCTTGGGCCGCCGTGTCAAGCAGTTCTTCCGTGAGGTGGGTGCCGCTCACATATAGCAGGGAGCTCCTCCGAGCTGGGTGGTGCTTAAGGCCGACCTCACCTTCGACTTAACGGACCACCGTGGGAGCCGGCGTGCTCCCGATGCTCTGCACCCCCACCATCTTCAACATAGCGGTCACCAAGACCCTCATCAATGGTGGAGCCGGCCTCAATGTGCTCTCTATGGAAGCTTTTGGGTTGCTTGACGTGCTCCATGGCCGACTGCGACCCACCAAGCCTTTCTCCGGAGACATCGACGGCTCCACCTGCCCCCTGGGGCATATCCACCTCCTCGTCACCTTCGGCACCCGCGACAACTACCGTACCGAGCTTATCGACTTCGACATCGCCCGCATCGGCCTCTCGTAAAACGCCATGCTCGGGTATCTGGCTTTGGCCAACTTCATGGAAGCAACCCACCCTGCCTACAATCATATGAGAATGCCGGGAAGCAGTTGCATCCTCACTGTGGCGGGGGACACAAAGGAAGCGTTGTTGGCCCTCAATCTCGCCTTCAGGGTTGTAGCCGCCACGCGACCGAATGAGGAAGGGGCCCCGGAGGCTCTGGGGGCTGTGCCGGCGAAGAAGAAGCAGTTGTTCTCTCAAGATCGTGCCAAGACGAAGCAGGTGCTGGTCGACAAGGACGGGGCATCAGGCACCACCTTCACCATATGCGCCGCCCTCCCTCCAGACCAAGAGAAGGCATTGGTCAGTTTCTTGCGCATGAACAAGGATGTGTTCACGTGGGAGCCCGAGGACCTGGTTGGAATTCTGAGAGGGATAATCGAGCATCACCTGAGGATGTGCTCCAATGTACACCCGGTGAAGCAGAAGGCACGGCGGCAGTCCACGGAGAAGCACTCGTTCATCACCCAGGAGACACGAAGCTGGTGTCATTCGGGAGGTGCGGTACCCAGAATGGCTGGCGAACCCGGTCATTGTCCCCAAGAAAGGCGGGAAGGAGCGCATGTGCGTCGATTTCACCAACCTCAACAATGCTTGCCCTCAAGACCCCTTCCCGCTTCCGTGCATTGATTAGATCGTCGACTCCACCGCCGAGTGCGATCTGCTGTGCTTTTTGGACGCCTTCTCGGGCTACCACCAAATCAAGATGGTGGTGCAGTATGTTGAGAAAACGGCTTTTTTGACCCCGTGCGAGGCGTATTGCTAAAACTGCATGCCGTTTGGGCTGCACAACGCCGGAGGAATCTTCCAGCGGTTGATGCACATCGCTCTAGGCCGGTAGCTCGGAAGGAATGCCGAGGCCTATGTCGATGACATAGTGGTGAAGTCTTGGGAGGCAAGGACCCTTATTCAAGACCTGGAAGAGACCTTTGCCATCCTGCACAAGGTGGATCTGTGGTTCAACCCGGAGAAATGTGTGTTTGGCGTCCCCTTCGGCAAGCTCCTAGGCTTCCTGGTGTCGCAAAGGGGGTCGAGGCCAATCTGGAGAAGGTCAAGGCAATAGAAAGGATGAGCCCACCACATACCCCCAAGGAGGTGCAGAAGGTGGCGGGCTGCGTGACTTGGCTGGGGCGCTTCATCTCCAAGCCGGGGGAATGCGCCCTCCCATTCTTCAAGCTCATGAAGAAAAAAGGACCATTCGAGTGGACTACGGAGGCTGACACAACATTCCAATACCTCAAGTAATACCTCACCAGCCCGCTGGTAATGGCAGCGCGACGCCCCCTCGAGCCCTTGGTGCTCTACCTAGCCGCCACGCCTCACTCAGCCAACACAGCGCTCGTGGCGGTCCAGGAGGAGCGCCTGGCCAAGGGCTCTCGGAGCAGCACCCCGCACCCAGTCGAGATGTAGCAGCTTTAGGACGTTGCTCCTGAGGCCTCGGCTACCTCAGCAGATGACCAAGCTCCTCAGGATGGTGCCCCTAAGACCTCGGCAGCCCCAACGAGCGACCAAGCTCCTGAGGCCATCCAGTCTCAGGAGGTACAAGACTCCACCAACACTTCCGCCCTGATCAACCACCCAGTGTACTTCGTTAGCATGGTGCTACGCAATGCTCGGGCACGCTACCCTATGTAGCAAAAGCTCTTGCTCGCACTCCTCGTCGCCTCCCACAAGTTGTGCCACTACTTCCAGGGCCACCCCATCAAGGTTGTCTTAGATCACCCCCTAGAGAGGGTGCTCCGGATCCCCAATGTTGCAGGGAGGGTCGCTGAATGGAACATTGAACTACAAGTGTTCCAATTGGAGTTTAGCACTAGTAGAGTCATCAAGGGCGCAACACTCGCTGACTTCGTGGTGGAATGGACCGATGTCCCCAGCCCCAAAGTAGAACAGGACCGACCCCTCTTGCCTGGAAGCAAGGCTCCGGATGGTTAGGTCATGTAATTCTACGATGCGTCCGCGCGTCAGGGCGCGGGGGCTGGAGCCGTGCTCATCACCCACCCAACACAAGCTCTACTACATGGTGTAGCTCTGCTTCTAGCAGGGCGAGAAGTTCTCCAATAACATCGCGGAATATGAAGGCCTGATCACCGGTCTCAAGGCTGCGGTAGCTTTGGGAGTGAAGCGTCTCACCATCAAGGGCGACTCCCAGCTCCTCGTCAACTTCTCCAACAAAGTGTATGAGCCGAAGGATGAGGACATGGAGGCATACCTCGAGGAGCTACACAGAATTGAGAAACAGTTCCTGGGCCTGGAATTGCAGCACGTGCCGCGCGGCATGAACAAGGAGGCAGATGACATCGTCAGGAGGGTGTCCCGGTGCCTGCCACAAGAGCCTGGCATCTTCGAGGAGTGGCTCTTCAAGCCATCGGCAGCCCCCTCCACCACGGAACCGGCAACACCTCAGGAAGAGCTTCCCCCAGCACCACCCTCAGGCACACTTGCTTGTGGCCCGACCTCGGGGGCCCATCTGCTCCTCGCGCTTAAGCCTCGGGAGGGGTGCTGGACTGAGGAGTTCAAGGCGTACCTGCTTCAGGGCACCCTGTCGGAGAAGGAGGAAGATGCGGAGCGCGTGGCTCGCCAAACCACTACTTACTGCATTCAGGATGGTGAGCTCTATCGGAAGCGGCCAAACGATGTCTGTTTGCAGTGCATCTCTAGGGAGCAAGGACACGAGCTGCTGGCTGACATACATGGCGGGGACTGCAGGCATCACTCTTCGTCGTGCACAGTCATGGGCAAGGCGTTCCGCAGTGGATTCTACGAGCCAACGACGCTCAATGACGCTACCGAGTTGGTGAGATCCTGCGAGTCCTGCCAATTCCATGCCAAGCAGATCCAACAGCCCGCTCAAGGTCTCTAGACCATCCCGCTCTCGTGGCCGTTCGCGGTCTGTGGGCTGGACATCTTGGGCCTATTCCCTCGAGCGCCTGGGGCTACCGCTACCTTTACGTCGCCATCGATAAGTTCACCAAGTGGGTGGAGGCAGAGGCCGTCCGCACCATCTCGGCTGGCTCGGCGGTCAAGTTCATCAAGGGCATCGTGAGCCGGTTCGGGGTCCCTGACCGCATCATCACTGACAATGGCTTGCAGTCCACTAGCAGCCTTTTCAAAACATATTGTGCTAACCTTGGAATGCAGAGATGCTACACCTCAGTGGCACACCCCAGGAGCAACGGCCAAGCCGAGCGCGCCAATGCGGAGGTCCTAAGAGGCCTCAAGGTAAGAATGTTCAAGAAGAAGCTCGAGGCCTACAACAGGGGCTGGCTGGACGAGCTCCAGTCCGTGTTGTGGTCCATCCGCACCACCCCGACCAAGCCAACAGGCGAAGCTCCATTCTTCCTCTTCTATGGAGTCGAAGCGGTTATCCCGCACGAGGTCAGGCATCACTACACGTGGGTCTTGGCATTTGACGAGGCACGCGAGGACGCCTCGCGGGGGATGGACATCTTCTTGGGGGAGGAACACTGCCGTCAAGACTCGCTCTGAGCAGCAAGGTACCAGCATGGCTGCGGTTGTATCACTACCGCTGCGTCTGGTCCAGGACGCTCGAGGTGTGTGATCTCGTCCTGAGGCTGGTGCTCTCTAGGGAGGGGCTGCACAAGCTCTCACCCATGTGGGAGGGCCCGTTCAGGATCACCCATGTCTCCAGGCTTGGCGCCGCGTGCCTGGAGACGCAGGACGGGATCCCCATCCAGAATGCCTAGAACATCTAGCACCTCCAGAAGTTCTACCCATGAAGCAAGGCCCCGTTCCTGTGAAGGTCTCCGCTCGTGACACTCTCACGTAATAAAGAGTGGGGCTGTACACACCCTGGAGTCTCCTGAGTGCCACCCGCGGGCCTCACGGGGGCTCCCTCCCACGTCCTAGTGGTAGCAGTTAGCTCCATGCCGGTGAGAAGACTAGACTAGGTGTCGGACGCAACTGTTCTTTTGCTTGCTTTCTATAGTTGGTTGCAACTTTTTAATGGAATTCAGAGTGTCCGCGTTTTTATGTTTGCCTGAGTTGGATTTTTCTCCTCTTGCTTTGCTCACCTCTCAGTCTTGGCCCTGGACGAGCGGCAGTTGCCCGTCGCTCCTCCTCGTGCGTCCCGCGTGCGGGGAACTAGGCAGGTGTGCATGCATGTTTGGGTTCGCCCGCACGCAAACACACCTTGCTGAAACCCCGTTGCCCTAGTGCTTCATCCTCCTTAATCATCGTCAGAAGCTCTTGAATGAGTTTGTGGACATGCGCACCCTCTCAAGTCCATGCCCCCTAGAAGCGCGACGCGGTGCGTAAGCCACAACCAACCCACGCGTGGGGGCTCGCACAAGGAAGAACAAGGTGCCCCATCAAGTTTTCTAACAACCCTGCAGCTCTACAACGCCTCCTAAGGTTGGTGGCTCCTGAGCGGTCAGGAAGGAGGCTTTGCCAGGTGCCATTGGAAGGGTGCACCCTCGCTAGGTTGGAAACTACCGCAAACACTTCAAGATAAGTTACCCTAACCGCACCTACTCGGGACATGGATAACATGGCATAAGTGCATGAAATCAAAATAATAAACATAGCATAGTGACATAAGTGCCATGGTTCGGTACACACCCCAATGGGGTACTCTACTTTTTTGAAATGCAGGAGAAGGAAAGGTTAAACAAAAGCAGGCCGCACGCCTGCAGCAGTTCCCGAGGCCAGGATCCAGCCACGGCCGGAGCTCAGTTCGAGCCTTCCTCCTACTTCACCGGAGCACGGCGGTGAGATGGCCCGTCGCCTTCCCCGATTAGAGCACGTCGGTGAGGTGGATGATCATAGCCGCCGCTGCTGGTGCTCTCGCCGGAGGAGGTGCTGCCGCCGCAGGGACTGCCGTGGTCCTCTCCAAGGGCAAGCTCACCCTCATCGTCGTCGCGGCCATCGTCAAGGCCAAGCTCATCGTCGCTGCTGCCGTCTTCGGGGCAGCACCCCACGCGGCGGCCGTCTTCCCCAAACACCCTCACAGAGGGTCTCGAGGTCGTCGTACTTGAAGTGGAGGGTGCACCTCTGGCTCTGGCCGCGCGCATGGGCAAACGCCGGCCAGCCGCGGGTCAAGGACACATTGCCGGCGGCGGTGACCTCGACTTCAGCCCATGAGGCCCGAATACAGCAGCCATCCGCCTGCAGCCAGAGGACGTCGAGCCCCGCAGTCGGAACACTACTAGGAAAAGGCCTACTAGTGGCGCACCTGTTTTTCCTACTAATGGCGCGCTACAGGTGCGCCACTAGTATCACGCCATTAGTACTTTTTTACTAATGGCGCACCTGTGGTGCGCCATTAGTATCTGGTATACTAATGGTGCACCATGTAGTGCGTCATTAATATAGCCCACGGTGCGCCATTAGTATGCCTCCCAGGGGGCCATATTCACCCATGTGCTTTGGCATACTAATGGCGCACTAGTGGATGATGCGCCATTAGAGTCCTTTTTGCAGTGCGCCATTAGTGTGCTGAGTGGTGCGCCACTAGTATGAATATTAGGGATTATTTTTTTTTCTGATATTTGCACAGGTTACAAAACATATTAATGCACATAATATAGAGAGCACAACATATAAATAGTAGATTCATCGAATACAATAAAAGATTAGTCTCCGAATACAATTCGTCATATTAGTCTCCGAATTCAAAAGACCGAACAAAGATAGAACATTACAAGTCTCAAGACCGCGAGTAGCGATTTTGTCGGAAGTAATACTAATCCTAACAAGTCCTACTAATCATCATGATACAACTTCTACTCGTTATTAAAAACAAGTCATACGATCATCATCTTGATAGTCATCGAACTAACCCTACTTAATTGTTCTTAGCACATGATCATTAGTATTAGGCAGGACCTAAATACCCTATTTAAGGTAAAATAGCATAAAACAATATAGACCCTGACTCTCCATTATGGAGAATGGAGATAATCCTGTCTCCAATTCTTGCGCTTCGCTTCCTTTTGCTTCCAAGAACCTCCTTACAACTGTCCATACATTTTGTCCATCCTTTGATTTGCATATCTCCACTTCTTTTAGAAATCTGGTATGGACAGTTGAGGTTCGTAGGATGACCTGGCTGTATGTTCAAAACATTAAGGCTACCTTTCTGATAAATCAAATGAGGCACACAATTATTTGGGATTATCTGTTGAAAAACATAGTAATAACTTCATAGTTAGCAATGATGTACTAGTTCTAGAAGTATGCAAAAGATGCACGGGTGTCGTAATAGTAAAAAATCTTACCAGGGTATCTCCATGGTAGTTACTGTAGTTGAACACATGCACTAGTGGCACATATTGACCGTAATGTTGAGGAGTTTGATTGTAGATATTGTAATTCTCAATGTGAGTACAAAATCCGACCAGATGATTTTTCTCCTTGTAAGTTGTTAATTCGGAGCCATCGGTGTAGTGGGTTTTGTCTACCATCTCCCGCACATTCTTTGAACAATGAAAATAAGATGTCAATGGAAATAAGCTGTCAACTATTTTGAAATAAACAATATAAATTATCTAATAACTATGTTTGAGAAACTCACATAGCGATAGAATTGGAGGCTTATCAATAAGGACCCAAATGTCCATATTGTCTTGCTCGATTTTAGGATCACCAAGATCCATGGTGACAAGCATACCCTCATCAAAACCATACATCTTGAAAAATGCTTCCCAATTTTTGCAACCAAAATGGTTTACGCTCCCAAAATTATACAGATTTACTTCAAAATCCACATCGTGATGAGTCCTTAGGTGAATTTTCTTTGTTTCGGAAATTTCATTGTCTTCAAAATCCATCCTCTGCAAGACACGGCGTCTTGCATGGCATGGGATAAGCTATACTTGAATTGTAAAAGATGAAAATTACATGTTGAAATAGTTGAAGTCATGCTTAATTATGAAAATAACACTTGTCGTCGTTGTGTACCATTTCAACTTCGAAGGTCTCCTCGAGCTTAATGCTGAAGCGCTGATCATCGTCCACGTGAGGCATGTCGCACAGACCTCGATCGTCGTGGCACCAGCCGCACTCCCCCGGTAGACTTTCGTCGTCCGATCACGACATATCCTACATTCATAATTCAAAACTACATCATCTCTTGCGTTGGGTCCAATAAGATAATCCACAGTGTGGTGAAAACACGCCCTTCAAACTGGTTTGAGCTATTGGTGAATGGAGATGGTCTAAGATTTTCAGTAGTAAGAAGTGAAGTGGTAATTTTGAGAGCAAATGGTTAGGATGAGTGGTTCCTCTTTCCTGTTTAGCTGTACAATAGAATATTGTTAGTCATGCACACTTGTGCATTTTCAACCAGGCCCAGTGTAGTTGGCCTAAAAACATTTCTTTCTTTAAGCCTACTACATCCATCTCAAGTATTTATGGTCAAGGGTTAGCAGGGCCATCCAAATAGAATATGTGGTATGGGATTTTTTTAGTAGGTCATCCTACCAGATTAGGGTTTATCGATGATGAGCAACTGACATTAGTAATAACTATGAGTTGATATCACACTTCTATATGTATAACACAAGAGGCAGTTGATCCTACTTAATTAAGTACTAAGATACCCCGGCCCATGCATTAGTCGCAAGTACCCCATATGTCCTATTTTTAGCAAAGTCATGCTAAAATTCACGGAAAATTTCAGCATGACCTTTGCTGAAAATAGGACATATGGATTACCCGTATTTGCCGAAAAGGAAATTAATCGTCATTCCAGCAAACTCAAGGGCCTCTTGGGGTACCTGCAAAATCATTATCCTCGCGCAATGAAGTTGCCAATGGGTCATTTCAGAAGATCACAAGTAGCATCATCACAAGTACAACATCATCACAAGTACAATAGCAGTAGCAGTGAATACAGGCATAACAGCAGCAGCAGCAGGTTTATTCTTCTTCTTCATAAACATTAATTGGTGTGGGTGACTCTATCTGCCCTCTAATGACTCACTCAACTTAACAGGACAACCCACAAGCATTTTTTTGCTTCCAACAACTGCTGTAAAATACATCCAGCAAAGGTGCTCTAAAATAAGAAATACTACCCCCCAATTCTTTAGCTCAATTCTGAAAATACATTGCTAGGACAATGGTAGCATTCAACCACAAGCCCAAGCCTATACTTAACTAGGCCCAGGTCCATTAAATCCTTACAGAAACCAAGAAATGGAATCAACTCCCCTTGTTGTTTATTCGGTCATGGGAGATGCCATGTCTTAAAAATATCAAGTAGCACCATGTCTGCAACTACTACTGTAAATAATACACCTGTTAACACGTTTCTGAACATACATCCAGCAAAGATGCTCTAAAAAAATACTATGGCCCACGCCCACCCACCCCATCCTAGCTACTAGTACCACTTTCAAGTAATACACGTGTTAGTTCAATTCTGAAAATACATGCAGCAAAGATACACCTCTTCTAATGACGTGATACTTTGAACAAACCTCCAGGACTCCCAAATGAGTTAAGAAATGGCTAACAGTTTTCCTAGTCTAGCAGAGCCTGTCATTGCAAATTCAGTTAAGTGTTTGCTTGCTTTAGTTTGACAGAAATGTTTCAGTTAAGTGTTCAGCTAACTTCAGACTTAAGAATAACGATGAAAATTTCAGACTTGGTAGTACAAATTCAGAACAAGGAGTTGGAAGAGAGAGGATGGCTCACCGTGGAGGAGTGGAGGACGAGGGTGCGTCGATGGCGGGCTGAGGACGAGGGTGCGTCGATGAAGGGCTGAGGACGAGGATAGGCAGGACGGCAGCGATGGCGGCGTAGCAGCAGGCCCCGTGCTCCTTCTTTAGAGGAGGGGAGAGGCGGTCAAGGACGACGGCGATGGCGGCGTAGCAGCGGGTCCCATTCTCTATGCGGAGGCCAGGGGAGTCGAGTCAGTTAGGGGTAGGAGGCCGAAGGCGATGGACGGCCGGAGGAGGAGGGGGGCTTACGGGCGGAGGAGACCGGGCGGCGGCGCAGTGGGTCAGCGTAGTGGGTCCGTCATGGCGGCAGGCCATCGGCGGCGAGGACCGAGACGGCGAGGCGGGGCGCAGGGGTCGTCGGAGCGGGTGTGGAGCGAGGGGGGAAGTGGATCTGGCGAGGAAGGGACGAAGGGATCGGGCGAATTAGCTATGGGGGAGATTACTAATGGCGCACCCCCTGGCGGTGTGCCATTAGTATGTTTTTTATAGCAATGGCGCACCCCCGAGCAGTGCGCCATAAGTAATCTATTTTTAGATAGCAATGGCGCACTAGCCAGCGGTGCACCGTAAGTAATTTTTTTATATTTTTTGTTGCATCTAATAATTTTTTAGAAAATGAATATGAATATGAAACAATAATAAATTTTTATAAAAACACTAATAATTTTTTTTAAAAATATGATCAAATTTGTTTTTTGAAAATATTTATGAATATAAAAAAATATCATCAAATTTGTTATTTGACAATATCATCAAATTTGTTATTTGAAAATATAATCAAATTTGTTTATTTGGATTTTTAGTTTCATTCATTTGTGACGGTGGAGCGGGGGATGGTGCGGGGGGTCCTCGGCGGCGGTGGAGCGGGGAAGGGTGCGGTGGGTCATCAGCGGCGGTGGAGCGGGGGAGGGGTGCGGTGGGTCGTCAGCGGCGGTGGAGCGGGGGAGGGTGCGGTGGGTCGTCGGCGGCGGTGGAGCGGGGGAGGGTGCGGTGGGTCGACGGCGGCGGTGGAGCGGGGGAGGGTGCGGGGGTGTCCTCGGTGGCGGTGGAGCGGGGGAGGGTGCGGTGGGTCGTCGGTGGCGGTGGAGCGGGGGAGGGTGCGGTGGGTCGTCGGCGGCAGTGGAGCGGGGGAGGATGCGGTGGGTCATCGGCGGCGGTGATGCGGGGGAGGGTGCGGGGGTGTCCTCGGTGGCGGTGGAGCGGGGGAGGGTGCGGTGGGTCGTCGGCGGCGATGGAGCGGGGGAGGGTGCGGGTGTGTCCTTGGCGGCGGTGGAGCGGGGGAGGGTGCAGTGGATCGTCGGCGGCAGTGGAGCAGGGAAGGGTGCGGGGCGGTGGGGGATCATCGGCGGCGGTGGTGCGGGGGAGGGTGCGGGGGGTGCTCGGCGGCGGTGGAGCGGGGGAGGGTTCGGGGGGTGCTCGGCCGCAGTTGAGCGGGGGAGGGTGCGGGGGTGCTTGTCGTGCGCCATTAGTAGTTTTGCAAAAAATATTATAGTAGTGGCGCACTGTGTGGCATGTGCGCCATTACTAGTTAAAACTAGTAATGGCGCACTGTGCCCTGGTGCGCCATTAGTATTTTTGGAAAAAAATTTGTTACTAGTGGCGCACCGAGGGTCTGGTGCGCCATTAGTGTCTATCACACTAATGGCGCACCAACATATGGTGCGCCACTGCTATATAGTAGTGGCGCACCACATGTCTGGTGCGCCATTAGTGGCCATATCATCTATAGCCCTTTTCCTAGTAGTGGAAGCGCACCCACGAAGAAGCGTGAGAGCGGGAGCCAGGTACCCGCGGGCCTCTTCGACCACACAAAATACTCCCGGACGCGCCTGCCGAGTGGAAGCACGGCCGGGGAGGTCGGGCAACCATGGCCCGCCATCCCTCATCGCAGAAGCTGCCTCAGCCATGGCGCCTCCCGCCGCACGAAGAAGCGCCGCTGGGCCGCCGGAGGCAGCTCCCGCTCTTGGAGTGGTGCGCCTGCGCCCCTGAGGGACCACCGCCAGGTTCGCGGCATACTTGCGGGGGCGTCCGCGGCCCCTCTTAGGCGGCGGCTAATCCGGCCCCTCCTTGCGAGCCTTCCCCTTCTCAGCGGCGGAGAAGTTCCTGGTTGGCGCCATCGATGCTATAGCGAGACGGAGAAGAAGAAAGAGCGGTCACCCGGAAGACGGAGATGAGCAAGGGGGGCTCGGCCCCTCCCCTCATTTATAGCCGGAGGGAGACCAACCGCTAGCCTCCACGATCACACGCAATGATGGTTTTTTCAGCATGTAGCGGGGTCTCGTCAACTCGAACGGTTGCCGAGGCAGCATGGGGAGGCGGAGGTGCCCATGTACCATCAATCGCCATGCGTCCACCAAGGCCGCAGGTGGTTAGGGACCGCGGCGCTCCGCACTTGACCTTGGGCTTCACGTCGAAGCCAAGTTCAAGCGCGCCTTGAGCCCAGGGGCTACTGTCGGCATCCTCAGAACGGGGATATCCAGAATTGCCTGCCTATGGCCCATGGCTTGGGTTCATCGGCGGCCCAGTACGACCCATCTTCAGCATCAGCAACTCAAGACCCTCGCGAGGGGCCAAGCCTCGCGAGGCGGACGACACCAAGACCTCCATGAGGGCGGCGTCCCCAGGCTGGCTCCCGAGTGGAGATTTCTACGCATGCTTGACCTTGTGAGGTTTGGATGACGTGAGCCATGACGACCAAGGCCAGGCAGGCGCCAGCGGGCGCATTGTACCAGTTTCCTCTTCGGTGCAAAGGAGGCAAGTGCATGCGCGGAGTCCCGAGGAATCAGCCAAAGGTTTCCATCCTGGTGCAACAAGACTAAGACTGCTAGGACGGCAGGACGGGTAAACTGTTGTGTCCTGTTTCCTTCCAGTTCATGGATCGAGACCGAGTGGTTAGCGAGTAGGCAGACTAGGAGGTTGAGTTCTTTGCAAGCACCCCATAGTTCGAATCTCTCAAGGGTCTGCGGAACCCGAAATCTGACAACAACAACCCCATTTTGCAAGTAGTCTCTCCAAAACATATTACACTAACCTTGGAACATAGGTAAATCATGCTCCGGTGGCATGCTTGCGGAGCGAGGCCCGACTAAGCACCCCCTACACAGATCCGTCAGGAACCCTCGGGCGTCCCAGGACCCAAGGGCCTCAGGAGGAATTGGCGAACTCGTGATGGGGTTGGTTGGGTAAGCTGCGGCCCCTGTCGGGGCCCGCCCACGCCAGTACAATTGAGACATTTTTCATGACCCCCTTTTTCCTACCCACCTCCGAGGCCGTGGGGCCCCGCCTGCCAGGGACCAGGAGGCAGCCCCCGCGAACTGTGGCACCCCGGCGGGGTGCGCCAAGGTGTCATGCCTGGGACCATTTCCACCCCTGGCTAAAAGGCCTGACTCCCCCGCACCGCGAGGAGTCATGGCGCCGTCACGACAGCGGACTACGCCTCCAAACCCTCAGGGCCGGAGACCTCGTCTAGGAGCGGGCCCTCCCCTGAAGGGGCGCCGCGGGCTGCCCCCCCCTGTATCCCAGGTCCAAGGCCGTGTGCCTGGCGGTGGGGGGTAGGGTCCCCCTCGGGGGTGCGAGGCACCCTGCGCCTCTTGAGGACCTACCCGTGACACTCTCACGTAATAATGAGAGGTGCTGTACACGACCCAGAATCTCCTGAGTGCCGCCCCTGAGCCTTACGGGGGCTCCCACCCATGTCCAAGTGGAAGCCCCATGCTCCGTGATGGCGGACGACACAGTCTTACAGTGACTATGCCCACTCCTAGTGGAAGCCCCATGCTCCGCGCTATCGGACGACACGGTCAAACAACGACTATGCACATGCCAAGTGGAGGCCACATGCTCCGTGCTGGTGGGAAGACTAGTTTAGGTGCCGGACGCGGCTTTTCTTGCCTTTCTCTTGTAACTAGTTGTGTCCTTTTGATCGAATTTGAAGTTCTGTGTTTATTTTTTAAAAAGTGGGTGGGAATTTTTTCTCCTTGCTGCTTTCCCATCTTAGTATTATTTTGAGGCCTGGCGGGTGCCAGCTTCGCTCTCCCTCTCTCTCTCGAGCTCCCTGCGAGCGGGTGCTGGGCACAGCATGCATGCTTGGGCCAGCCCAATGGCGCTGAAGACACCCTGAGGGCCCAGGCCATGGCAGCCGCGGTCCCGCCCATGCGCACACCTCGCCAAGACCTTGGCCTTCGTGTCCTCGCGCGGCGCTGTCGAGCAAGCCGCGGGTACACGTGGCCCGAGGCCTCTGGCAAGCGCCCGTCTCTTGACCTTGGCCGGGCACTTTGACCTAGGGTGACGATAACGTTTCACCCCTGCTCAGGGGCTGCGGGCGCACGAATAGCAAAGGGAAGGCGGCATAAGGGAGTACAACGCTACTCAATACAACATAAATAAGTTCTTTCTAAAGTGCTTTCACACCCCCGCGGGGTCACATTCTTTTTTATTTTTCTTTCTAGTGTAGTTAGTTGTAATATTAAAAAGAAAAGCCCAAAAAATTTCCTTGTTCTTCTTTTGCTTGTTGGGAGCTCTCGCGTGTAAATAGATTTTCTCAATTTTGTTTTTCTTCCTTTAATTTGCTTTCTTTCAGAAAACCAAAACTCCAGAAACATTTCAATGTGTTTCTCTGAAGTTCTTTTCTCTTTATTAAGTTGTACCGAGGATAAGACCACAATGAAAATGTTGAGTGACTCTCATATGCATTATTTTTATTTTCTAATAGAGTGCCCATATTACCTTGCCTTCTCCTTTTGAATAAAATGTTTACAGATTCCAGCTTAGTCCGCGGCACTCTTGCACTATCATTATTTTCATATCATTCGGTCATGCAAGTGAAAGGCAATAATGACGATATTTGATGAACTGGCTGTGACAGGGAGAAACGGGTATGAACTCAACTTGTTATTTTTTTGTAAATATGTTTAACCTAAAATCCATGATTCAACCTATTATGATCAAACATGTTTGCAATGACAATTAGAGATTATAGTTTCTCATGCCAAGCTTAAGTAGGTAGGAGTGGATAATGATTTATCTTTGATGTCAACGTTGCGTTAAAATGATTGTGATGTAGTATGATGATATGGTATCCTCCTCTGAATGTTCGAGTGGCCTGACTTGGCACATGTTCATGCATGTAGTTGAACCAAAACCAACATAGCCTCTATGATATTTATGTTCATGGTGTTCATATCCTACTCATGCTATTCTCCAATGTTACTTATGCATAATGCATGTTCATGACCGTTTTTGCTCTCTAGCTGGTCGCTTCTCAACCTAGTTGCTAGCCTTCGCCTGTATATGTAGTATTACCCTGCCATCCTAAGTAAATTTGCTTGTGCTACCTCTAAAAACTTCAAATAAATATCCTTTTTGTGTGCCTGGATTGTTCATAGAGTGACAGGAGGTAGTTAGTATCTTCCATGCTAAGCGACTTATTCTCATGATGAGTGTTGATTCACTCGTCCTTGCATGAGAGGGGCGGTAATAGGGATTCCCAATTCCGAACTCAAATTGCAATTAATTAAATAACACTCCCTGGGACTGTTGTTGGTATGGACGACACTCGTTGTTTCGGACAAGCCGTGGAGTGTGATTGTTGGTGGAGGGGAGTAAACCTTTACTTTTATCGCTTGGCAACCGCCACTCATGTGTTTAGCATGGAAGATACCGATAACTAATGGTTGTGAAGTAAACAAGAAGGGTGCATTTCTCAAATTTTCATTTACCTCTGTTTTGAAAACTTGAGCTCTGCCACCTCTACAAGTCACTTCTTCCCTCTGCGAAGGGACTATCTACTTACTTTTATGTTCATCATCACCTTCTCAAATAAGCGCCAGAACCTGAGAGCACTATTTTCATCCTCATGCATTGTGTGTAGTTAATGTTGGGTGCATCATGATTGGATCCTTTCTACCATGAATTACAATGTTTAGTCGCTGCTTGAACTTTGGAGGTGCTCTGCATTTATGTTTTGTGGTCTCGGAAAGGGCTAGCGAGATACCACTATTTTCATATTATATCATGGTTGTTTTGACAAAGTGTTGTTATTTGAGATATCTTATTATTGCTCGCTAGCTGATTATGCCATTGACATGGTTAGTTATAATCTTGGCTGAAAACCTAGGTGCTACTTAAGCTTATTTATGTAAACAAGAGCAAAAGAGTCCGTAAAAGTTTTTCTTTTTCACTTTCAGTTTATCAACTAAATTGCTTAAGGACAAGCAAAGGTTTAAGCTCGCGGGAGCTGATACATCTCCATCGTATCTAGTTTTCCTAATGCTTTTCCTCTTGTTTTGGAATCTAATTTGCATGATTAGAATGAAACTAACCCGGACTGACGTTGTTTTCAGCAGAACTACCATGGTGTTGTTTTTTGTGAAGAAATAAAAGTTCTCGGATTGGAACAAAACTTTGCATATAATTTTTATACAAATAAAGAAAATTTATGGAGCCAAGAACCACCAGAGGGGCGCACCTGGGTGGGTAGAACCCACCAGGGCGCCCCCCTCCACGCGCGCCCAGGTGGGTTGTCCCCACATAGTGGCCCCGCAAACTCCAACCCTGATACTATAAATCACATATTTGTGGAAAAAATGAGGGAGAAATAATTATCGCGTTTCACAAGACGGAGCCGCCGCTACCAACTGTTCTTCATGGGGAGGCCAGATCTGGAGTCTGTTTGGGGCTCCGGAGAGGGGGATCTTCGATTTTCGTCATCACCAACCCTTGTCCATCGCCAATTTCATGATGCTCCCTACCGGGAGTGAGTAATTTCTTCATAGGCTCGTTGGTCGGTGAGGAGTTAGATGAGATTCATCATCTAATCAAGTTAGTTTTGTTAGGGCTTGATGCCTAGTATCCATTATGTTTTAAGATTGATGTTGCTATGACTTTGCCATGCTTAATTCTTGTCACTTTGGGCCCAGGTGCCATGATTTCAGATCTGAACCATTTGTGTTATCACCATTATATCTATGTTCTAGATTCAACCTTGCAAGTTATAGTCACCTAATACGTGTTATGATCCGGCAAACCAAGAGTGACAGAAGTCGGGACACTTCGAGGTGATGACCGTAGTTTGAGGAGTTCATGTATTCACTATGTGCTAATGCTTTGTTCCGGTTCTGTATTAAAAGGAGGCCTTAATATGATTTCAAACATGTCAGTGAAAAGAGGTTATTTGATATTAGCTCTCTAGATGAATGGAGGACACAAGCTTATGAAAATGCTAAGTTATTTAAGGAAAAGGTTAACAGATGTTGCTATTTAGGAGTGCCCAATAGGGTCATCCCCGACAACATCACAAAGTTCACGAGCTGCACCTTCATGTAGTAACTTGACGACCTTGCCAGCAAAAATCTGTTTTGCATCAGTTGCTCATCCAAGAAGCAACGGCCAGGAAGAAAGGGCAAATGTTGAAGTGCTGCATGGGCCCAAAACTATAACTTTCGATATGCCACATAAGTGTGGAAGACGCTGGATTGATGAGTTGCCAGCGGTTTTTTGGTCACTCAAGACGACACGAAATCAAGCTACTGGCCAGACACCATTCTCCCTAGTTTATGGTGCAGAAGCAATTCTCCGCATGGAACTCATATACGGGTCAACTCGAGTGCTTGCTTATGATGAGCTTGAGCACAAGCGTTTGCATCAACATGATGCTACGCTCCTTGAGGAAGATTGTCTTCAGGCTGCTGTATGCTACGTTGCATAAATACTTGGATACGTATCAGATACGCGATACGGGGATACGCCCGATACGCCAATTTTCTGAAAGCACGGATACGACGATATGTTTATATATAGATATTAATTATTAAAAAAATAGAAAAAAAATAGAGCTTCTAGGTCAAAGCTTGCCTCAATAGGATTATTCCCTTTGTTTTCTTGCACTTGGTCCACTATCATTAATTGGCAGTGGGATTTTCCCAGGTTTGTTGTTCCAATCTGTGCATCGACTCTCTCTTGCTCACCTTTCAAATGAACAAAAACATTGACGGTCATGTTTTGGCATGAACTCACGCCCATGTTGGGTCTCTTCAAAAGGTGCGCCTTTACAACTTCGGGGATTTCATGTCTAACGAGGGGTTTCAGGTATCCAAAAAGTATCACAGAAGTATCCTAGGAGTATCAAACATTATTTTCTTTTTTTTTCAAATCGAAAAATCGAGGGATACTTACAGGATACGTATCGGGCCATATTGGGGCAGTATCTGAGTATCGGGGCAGTATCCGGCTGGATATGCGCGGTTTCTGAAGTATTTGCGCAACGTAGGTTGTACGTGATGCACGTTACCAGCACGCTTTGCGCCGCTATCACAGCCACAAAGTTAATGCCTGGAGTCTTGAGGAAGGCGACCTTGTTCTTAAGTGAGTTTGGTCCAGCAAGAATTCAAACAAGTCGATGCCAAAGTGGGAAGGCCCTTATCAGGCAGTACGAGTCACAATGCATGGCACAGTCCGCCTAGAGACCGAAGATGGCACTCAAGTGCATAACTCATGGAATAGTGAGCATCTTCATAAGTTCTATCCATAAGGCACGGGTTGTAGGGCCACCCGACAACAACCTTTTGTACAAGACTGCCGGCAAGGCATGTAATCCCTTGTACTAAGCCGGGCATAGAGCCTGTGCATAATGAAATAAAGCTAAGTATTTTACAACTCTTATCAATTCACATGTTTAATTATATGTCTTTCTCTGTGATGTTCTGATATGCTTGTCTCGTATGGATGTTAACAAACCGTCAAGGTCCCATACCTTTATTTTCTCTTCTTTTTTTTTCTCAAAGGACAAAAGGTTGCCTCACGTGCACATTTGCCGGGCGGAGTTATGGTATGGACACCGACAACTGACAGTCAAGTTGACTAGAAAAGTGGCCCACTCGATGCGCCTACTAGAAATTTGTAAATTTGATTGATGAGAACTTATGATTTCATTTTTCTATTTTTAAATTACATGCGATGCTATTTTTAAATATTGGACTTCTGTGAGCATAGGTTTATCTTTGGTATATCTTGGCTTTTACCGATATATAAATATTGTGTTATCCCTTCGTCATTTACATTTTAATTATGCATGATGTACTAACTTTTTTTATGATCAGTTTCGTTGCTCAAATTGTATTTGTATAAATTTTCAGCTTTATTATCATGTTGCTTAGTTATATTTTTTCTGTAAACACAAATTTAGTAGTTATCATTGTTTTTGTGTAGGCATTCGTAGTTTTCTAACGATGTTCAAGATTGGTAGGTATTTGTTTCAGTATATAATGATTCTTACACTCCAAGTTATTTCGTTTTAATTTGATATAAAAATTTAGAGTGTATTTATATATTGCATGCATCCACTAAACATTTCTTGGTAAATATTTGTGTTGACGGTCATTCGATTTAGTTAAGTTAAGACACGCGGTAGTGACGGACCTAGAATAATGGGCTTGGGGATGCACCATTCAAAGTTTGCACTAAATATCATCATAATCTCTACAATAACCTGAAAATAGGAACAATGGGTATTTAATGTGAAGTATATAGTGAAATTTATTTTCCACTTTTGGAGGGGGTGCCATGGCACCAACGACACTCTCACTAGATCCGCCCCTGACACGCGGGCTCAATTAAAATAGGATTGCCTAGTATTGGTCATTCTATGGTAGAACCACTCGTTGGGTGCGCTGTGTACCAAACTCTGCTTCGGATTTTGTCTTAGTGACTATAATCCTATTTCAGTGGAATAAAGCTCGCTCAGCGGTACCAAATAGTCCCTAATATCACGTTAGTATAGTTAGCTCTCAGACTGTCCACTTTTTACAAAAGAAACATTGTCCATAGTTCTTTAAGACTGTCCACTTTCCAGAAGAGAAACATCGTCCACAATTCTTCCATTAGAAGAAATGCATTGTGTATAGTACGATACATGTACACAATGTAACTAGTTCCCACCATGCTAATTGTTTGTCTCCCCTTCCCTTTTTTGTAGCCATCTCGACTTTTGAGTAGAATTTTCTGTCTTATCTCTAATCCTAATGGGGAGTCCAAAGGCCGCTCGTTCATTCATTTGTTTTCTACCCTCCCATCAATTGAAGGAAGTCACCGGCCCCACCCATCGCATGATCTCCTCCACGTTTCTAGTTTTCCTTTCTTTTTTCTTGCTCTCCAAAAAATTATAACGCAATCCATCATTCCTTTCATACACATCTCCCCTATAGAAAATCGGGCACAATCCCTTCCTTCCCATTAACACACATTTCTCCTAAAAAAACGGGATGCAATCATCTCCTTCCCACTTATCTCTTCTATATGCCTTTCCCATAGTTATCTGAGACCTGCTCATTTTGATCCAATTCAATTTGGATGAAGGACACTAAGAGTAACTTTCACTAAGAGAGAAAGAGACTAAAGAAACTAAGCACCGCCTTCCCGTCTCCTTCAAAACCATGACAAGGTCCTCCGATTCTCCTATGCCACCCCGTCACGTCACCTCCGGCCAACCAATCCTTTGCCGCTTTCGCGCGTGTGTGTTACTCATGTGCACTTCTAGATGGGGAGAATACATTGAATCTTCATGTACGTAAATATTCAGCCACCATAGGAATCAATCAATTCTTCATGTACATAAGTATCCAACCACCGTAGCAATCAATCGAGGCAGATGCATGTTGTATACATGCATGCCTTGCCAGCATTTGTCGGCGTTCTATGAACGGGGGTCCCCAGACTTGCCTACCTGCGGCCCCCGGCGTGGCTGGGCTGGTAGGTTTGTACGGCCCATATTCATCGACAAGGCAATCAAGACCCTCGCGAGGGGCCAAGCCTCGTGAGGCGGACGATGCAAGACCTCCTCAGGAACAGCCTTACCAGGCAGGATCGCGAGGGGCAGATAGATCAAGGCAAGGCAAACCTCGCGAGGTCCTTGTGACGTGAGCCATGACGATCGAGACCAGGCGGGCGCCAGCGCGCAATGTCCTTGATTCCTCTTTGGTGCCAAGGGGGCAAGCGCAGGCGCAGAGTACCGAGGCATCAAGCAAAGGTTTCCATATTGGTGCAACAAGACCAAGACCATAAGGACGGCAAGACTGAGGTCACCATGGAGCCCAGGACGGCGTCACCACTAGAGCCTTTGGCAGGCGAAGACCGCTTTTGTCAGGATAAGTTGTACTAGCTATCCCCTTTCGAATTGGTGTTGTTGGCTCCCTTCCCGCTCAATATTTGGTGAGAGGACCAGGGCCTATATAAGTAGAACTAGCCACCACAGTAGAGAGGGGACCTGATAAACAACTGATTGGAGATGGATCCAAGATCATCTCACCCACACAAGTTCACCAAGCAAAAGAACACCTCAACCTCAGGAAGCCGTTCTTCCCCTTGTACTGTTCATCATCAGCCCAAGAGGCAATCCACCACCACACTGAGTAGGGTATTACACCACAACGGTGGCCCGAACCTATATAAATCTTGTGTCTTTGTCTTGTGAGTTCGTGTAGTTTGTCCGTGAGATCTTAGAGATCTAGGGCGTGGATTGATAGGGAGAAAACCTTCACGCGCACCCTAGTGTTCGAACCTTGAGGGTTTTGCCGGAACCCGTGATCCGACATTTGGCGCGCAGGGTAGGGGTGCGCCGGAGTCTCTTCTTCGCCAATCGACATGTCGACGCTCCGTGGCCCCGATGCCTGGCGACACAAGGGCCGACTCCGACCGCTGGGCAGCCTGGCCATCCCGGGTGGTGCAACCTGCCCATGAAGACCTCAACCCCATGCTCGAGGCACCACGAGCGCCACCTAACGCTATGGGGCGCGGGCGGAGCGGCCAGGGGTCGTCCACCCTCACTCCACGACAAGCGCGAGCCGCTGCAAGGGCTGCAAGCCATGCCGCAGCAACGGCGCCCCATACCGGGCAGGAGCAGGCGAACATGCGGGCCGCGCTCACGGTGGCGCGGGAGTTGCTACGGTGCCGGCTGATGGAGAGCGGCCGCCATGCACTGCTGGAACGTGTCGCTGAGCTGCTAGATGCGGCGGCACTAGGAGTGCCGCCTTTCTGCTATCTGCTCCCTTCCTGAGCCGCTACTGGACCTCATGACGGGCCTCACCGCAACCGCGTGCCCTCGGGCACGCCTGGGGGCTTCATCGACACTAGGACGGCTGGCGGCCCCATTTCCCCCGCGCCGCCTCTGTTGAGCATGGAAACGAGCGTTGCCCCCTATGGCCCCGGCAAGGCGTCGCGCTATCATCCTCAGGACGCCGCGTTGGGTCGGGCGACGTGGAGTGTGGGGCACTATGGCAAGGGGGCTTGGGGTGACAGCCTGGGAAGCCTATGTGCCCCGCATGATGGACCAGGAGTACACATCGGAGGACGACCCTGGATCGTTTCTCGGGCCAGGTTGGGAGGAGGAGGCATTAGGAGCTGAAGCCTTCCAGGAGCCGCCGGAGAGCCCCGCCAACCGCGCCGTCGACAACAGATATATGGTACCACTAATCCCTCAGGAGCAAGCTTACGCTAACCATGAGTCACAGATGAACCAGGCCACGACGCCGAATGATGGTTCCGGCACGGCTATGCCCGCCCTGACAAGAGAGACCCACTGGGGGTTCCGCGGGAGGGGCCAGGAGCAAGGCCCCACCCCGCACCGCGCGGAGCAAGGCAACGTCCGGAGGTAGGCCCTCTGCGGGGTGGCTTCGGTGTCCTTTCCCCCGGCAGAGGACCCGTGGTCGCCGAGGGCGCCGCCGGCGTCCCCTCTGCCCTTGTTGGGCCGTCCTGGTTTCCGGTCGTCCCAGAGGTGGTAGGGGGTGGCGCAAGGCGGGGCCCTCGCCTGGCGATATGAAGCAACGCTGGTACCTGTGAAGAAGGCCCAGTGCCTGTGAAGATCGCCGTCCGTGACGCTCTCACGTAATAATGAGTGGGGCTGTACACGCCCCGGAGTCTCCGGAGAGCCTCCCTAGGTCCTCAGGCGCTCCCTCCCATGCCCAGTGGCAGCACTTAGCTCCGCGCTGGTGAGAAGACGTCGAAGACTAGATTAGGTGACGGACGCGGCCATTTGCTTTGGATCTCTTTTTTGTAACACTGCCTTCTGGATTTGGATTTAAGTTGAAGTTGAATTTTCATTTGATGCACGCGGGGGATGCCTTTTCTTGTTGAAGCTATTTCTCACAATCTAGTTCTTGCCTTGTTTCGGAGATCGCGCCAGTCGCTCTCCCCTCGCGGGCCCCTCACGAGCCAGGCTGGTCATGATGCACGCGAGCCACGCGCGTGCCGAGCCGTGGCAGCCGCTCACTTATCACACTGCCCTCTCGGGCGTGGCAACAAATTCCTCAGGAGCTTCTCAAAAACCCGCAATCTCTTGAGCCAGTTTTGGACTCTCCAGGGATGAGGTAAACCGCAACAACAACCTTGCCCCAGTATACGTAAAGCTCACGAAGACGCGTGCTCAATTTGACACAGAAGGATAAAAGAAACGATTTGTTTACATGAGGGGATCCCCCTCTCAAAACTCTCTTCCAATCTTCCAGGGCCACGCCCAAGTTTTTACAGGGTAAATAACAGGAAAACAAGGAATCAGCCGGATACGTCGCTCGCCTCGTCCCCCATGTCGTCTTCAGACGCGCCGCTGGCGTCGCTGCCACCATTGCTGGCAATGCCTCCACCTTCGCTGGTGCTGACGTCGCCGTCATCAACCACGTCGCCTTCGTCCGCCGCAACCACTACCCCGTCATCGTCAGAAACGAAGGCCCTGACCAGCGCATCCATGTGGTCTTCAACCCATCGCACCAAGTCAACCCGGATGGCTATTGGCATGGGAGCAATAGCGACGTCAAAATTGAAGTTGGGATCAATGTTCCGGAGGTGGCTGAAGACGTGGGAGAACGCGCGCCCAAGTAGATTGCGACTTCTCTCTTCCACAAGCTGGCGATCCCTATTAGAGCAGGCTTCCAGGCGTGTCACCACGTTGGTGAAGAAATTCAGGTGACTGACATAGTCGTTCGAGTGGGGGGCGGTGCATTCTCGTCACAGATGAAGCCCAGTGCGGTAATAGCCCTGTTCCGGAGGACCTGAAGCATGGGGGCATGCTCGCGCTCCAGTGTCCGCCGTTGAAGCACTTCCTCCCTATTTTGCCGCGCGACAACCTCGGCTTCATCAACCCGTTTCTGAAGAGAAAGCATCTCGGCGCGGGCAGAGGCCGAGTCCGCCTGCGCCGTGACCAAGGCGGCAGCCGTGGCCTCCTCATGCCTCTCCGCCTCATCTAACCTGGGCCTGATAGCGGCGGTCCTGCCTGCTGCCTCGGTTCCCGCAAGCTTCAGCTTCAGGCGGTGCCAACCTTCAAGATCCGCGCAAACCTTGGCCACCCGACGGTCGACTTCCTCTTGGACCTTGGCCTTGCGATCCCCAACGACATCTTCCACTTGGGAAACTTGACGCTCCCTCATCTCTAGTTGCTCAAGCTTGAGGCTACGCTCAATGGCTTCCAGAGCCAACGCCTCCTCGCGCTTCCGAACTTCATCTTCCTTGACAGGCATCCCCCTCAGCGACGCGAGGGCGGCTTTGCACGCCTCCACTTACTACTCGAGGGACGCACTCCAGGCGTGGAGCTCCCACGTGCGCTTCTCCGCAACCTCGCGACGGCGGTCAGCTTCATGAGACTCCTACAAATCTCGGGAGCAGGCCTCACAAGAGGCCGCAAGGGAGGCCTCATCCTTCATGTTATGTAGCTCGCGCTGGTGGCGCCCGAGGTTGATGGTCATTTTCAGCCTGTGCCACTCCTCCGTCAACCAAAGACCCTTGGCCTCAAGGCACGCGTCAACACCCTCAAGTTCTTCGCCGAGTCGGTTCATCGTGTCCATCGCCTCCTGGAAGAGCTCATGACGAACGACACTCCGCCCGCGCTCGAACTCGAGCACATGTCCCATCTCGCCCTCCACTATGGGGGCTGTGGGTGACGCCCGACGCGGCGCGCCCCCTCTCAGCAGGGGGATGGGGACTGGCACGGCCCCAGGAGCCAGCCGACCCTCACGAGGGGCCCGAACCAAACAAGACCCGCTACTTGAAGAAGACCCCAGGGTCAAGGCCAGCCAGCTGCCGACCGTGACCATGGGAGGAGCCCTTGGCATGCGTGCTGCGCTCTGAGCAAGGCCGCATAGAAAGGACGGCAAAGGCGCAAGCTCAGGGCGCCTTGATGATGGACCAACTCCCACGGCTGACCCCACGCCATGGGCAGCGCCCGAGCCTGTAGTGCTGGAGCTTGGCGGGTGCGACGGGACGAGAGGGAGCTGCTTCTCAGGAGATTTCACGGGCTTGGTAGAAGGGGTCCTGAGGGGACGATCGTCAGGAAAGGAAGGCGACGCCCAGAAGATCACCAAGATAAGGTACTTACTCATCGACAGTGATGTACTTTTGTCGCTTCAACGGCCCGAAGATATCGCTGCCGCTCGGAGATCCTTTCCTCTTGTGGAGCTCCTCGAAGTCCATGCAAGGCCGACCGAAGCGCTGAACATGGCGGCCAGTACGGGGTGTAGTCGGAGAAGTGCTCGAGAGAACAACTTCAGGGGTGCTCGGCTGTGGAGAACAGTCGGGTGCCGTCTCACCACGACTTCCGAGGCTACCATAGTTTCGGCCTCGAGAGCCGCGTGCTGCATCGCCCAACGGCCGATGTCCCAGAATCACGGGATCCTGAGGACGACACCCCAGGAGCCCCAGGCGGCGTCCGCACATCAACACTCATGCTGCCAGCCTCTGACGGCGCTTGTCCCCCTGCACCCACATTTGGGACGGGCTCGGCGCCACCGACGAAGAGGGGAAGCACTCTGGAAGGGTTCTCGCGGGACCCCACTAGGCCATCCGGCCGCAGCCCCCACTCGTCAGAGGGAGGCATGCCCCCAGTGAATTCAGCCATGTTCTTGCAGCGGTACAACAGACGGTTCTTCGCAGGCAAGTCGTCCTGCGAAGGGACACCTGTCAGGACCTTGAGCACTGTTTGCCGCGTCCCAAGGGGGAGCCCGGACTCCTGAAACCTCATATGGTCCCGGCAGCTGAGCAAGGTCCACATCGGGCGAGAATGGCGTTGAAGCGGAGCAACCCGGCGCTTGATGAATTCCTTCACCACCATCGGCACGGTCACGCCGCGGTCCTTCAGCATCCTTAGCCTGAGCCAAATGGGGACAAGACGGGGTCTCGCGAGCCTCTCGTGGCCCCAGCCGGAGTGGGAAACGGCAGGCGCTGACGGGGCGTGGAGAAGAGGGCTGAGCACACTGGCGTTGACAAATACCCACCGTGTCCAAAACTTGCTCGTGGATGGAGGAAGCTCAAAGTCGATCCCCGTGCCCGCCGTCGCGGCCACGGCCTGGAAGCTCACGTACCCCGAGCTTTGCCGGGGATCAGTCAGATGCAATGAGAAGAAATGGCGGAGAAGGGCCACAGAAGGAGCGATGCCCACCATGGCTTCACACACAAAGGCGAAGACAGCGAGGAGAGTCACGGATTGGGGGTCGAGATGCATCATATGGATCTGGTAGTGTTCAAGCACCGCGTTGAAGAAGGCAGAGAAAGGGGGAATCAGGCCCGCCCAAAGGGCATCAATGAAGATTGGGACCTCGGTGACTGTCCGAGCGATGCAAGTGCGAGACGCAGGCCAAGCCACCGTCTCCCCCCACTCGCTGAAGCTGGTGGTGAGCATGGGACGCACCTTGTCCATGGCATGGTCATTGAGCACCAAGGATCGGCCGACCGCAGGCTCGGCGGCTGGAGGCACACTTGGCGAAGGCAGAGGCTTCTTCCCCTTGTCTGCTTGTTTCGGCGCCATGGCAATGAAGCAGGCGGAGTGCATGTCAGATTGGAGAGGAGGAGCAGAGTCTCGAGGAAGCAGAAGGACTAGGGAGCAAGGCGTGGGCGATGGGAGAATAACTGTGTAGGTTGCGAGGGCCGCAGCCAGGCAGATTCAAAGGCAGCGTGGGGAAGCGGAGATGCCCACGTCCAATCAACCGCCACTCGTCAACCGAGGCCACAGGCTTTTGGGGCACGCGGCGCTCCGCGCTTGACCTTTTGGCTTTGCCTCGAAGCCAAGCCCGAGGGCGCCTTGAGCCCCGGGGCTACTGTCGACGTTCTGGGAATGGGGGTCCCCAAACATGCCTGCCTGCGGCCCACGGCATGGCTGGGCTGGCAGGTCTGTACGGCCCATCTTCATCGACAAGGCAATCAAGACCCTCGCGAGGGGCCAAGCCTCGCGAGGCGGATGATGCAAGAGCTCCTCAGGAACGGCCTCGCCAGACAGGCTCGCGAGGGGCGGAGAGATCAAGGCAAGTCAAACCTCGCGAGGTCCTCGTGACGTGGCCATGACGATTGAGACCACGCAGGCGCCAGGCCGGCTCTAGCGCATGCAGTGTCCTTGCTTCCTCTTTGGTGCCAAGGGGCAAGCGCAGGTGCGGAGTACCGAGGCATCAAGCAAATGTTTCCATATTGGTGCACCACGACCAAGACTAGAAGGACGGCAAGACTGAGGTCACCATGGAGCCCAGGACGGGGTCACCACCAGAGCCTTTGGCAGGCGAAGACCGCTTTTGTCAGGAAGCTGTACTAGCTGTCCGCTTTCGAATTGGCCGTTGTTGGCTCCCTTCCTGCTCAATATTTGGGGAGAGGACCAAGGCCTATATAAGTAGAACTAGCCACCACAGTAGAGAGGGGACCTGATAACCAACTGATTGGAGACGGACCCAAGATCATCTCACCCACACAAGTTCGCCAAGCACAAGAACACCTCAACCTCAGGAGGCTGTTCTTCCCCTTGTACTGTTCATCATTAGCCCAAGAGGCAATCCACCACCACCACACTGCAGTAGGGTATTACACCATAACGGTGGCCCGAACCAGTATAAATCTTGTGTCTTTGTCTTGTGAGTTCGTGTAGTTTGTCCGCGAGATCTTAGAGAGCTAGGGCGTGGATCGATAGGGAGAAAACCTTCAAGTGCACACTAGTGTTTGAAACTTGAGGGTTTTGCCAGAACCCATGATCTGATAGCATCCAATCGATCTGCTCCTCGAGCCAGCTTTTCACTACCTCATTCATGCCCTAAACCACTCGATGAGTCGACGGCTGGATCAACCCTATACGAACAATTATATTGCGTATCTCATATACTATATTTTTTAATATTATATCTCATATACCATATAGGTACATACTTTCATCAAATTATAATTTTATAGAAGGAGAAGAATATATCACATGAATTCAGTACGCAGTCCTAGCACTACAAAAAAAGACACATCCGTGATATTTTGTGCCGAACGAAATTTTATTCTGTCATGCTTATGACACTTCAATGACGACAATTGTGAGAAAACTCTGTATCATCATAGATGTGGTGGGCTCCTACTTCTATGACCAAAAATCATGATAGAAAATGGGCTTTTCGTCCTGGGCTGGCCGGAGAAGCAGCTGCATGACATTCTTTGGGCCGTCCATGATGGAAAAAAACGTGGTAGAAGCGAGGGTGAGGAAAATATCGGGGAGTTCCCGGTTATGTTGTGTGGTCGGGGCCGAGCGATGCATGGAGGTTTGCGCGTTTCTCTCATCCACGTACGCGCGTGTGTGCGAGGCGTTGCACTCTAACTAAACCCAAGTGAGGCATTGGGCTCTAACTGAACCCGAGCGACTATACTACATGCTATGCGTTACTGAATCCGAGCGATCGATTGATGGCTGTTAACTGAACCCGATCGAGCAATTCCTTCGCTACTGCTACTAACTGAAGCCGATCGAACCCTGCTGCCTCCTTCCGTTGATGAACAGTGAGTGTTTTTGGGGGGTTTGGATGAACAGTTCCTGGTGGGCGGTTGGATGAAGAGGACCCCGTGGTAGTAGAGGTCATTGCCGCTGGATGAACAGGACCCCGATCGAGCCAGTTGGGGCTGGATGAATAGGACCCCATGGAGGGGTGGATGAACAGTAGCCCATGGAGGGCTGGATGAACAGTAGCCCGTGGAGGGGTGGTTGGACAATACCCCATGGATAGGGCTGGTTGAACAGTAGCCGGTGGAGGAGCGATGGAGGCTGGATGAACAGGAGCCCGTGGATGAACAGTCACAGGTGGAGGCTAGAGGAGGTCGACGGTGGATGAATAGTAGCCCTGGAGGCAATCGACGGTGGAGATGAGTAGTACCCCATGGAGTCCCGTTTTGTCGTATGCCACACCCCTCTCGATGAACAGGACCCCCGTTTCAACCATAGCGCTCCCACACAAGTCCGTTTGCTCCGTTTTGCGGTACGCTGCACCCCTCCCGATCAACAAGGCCCCGTTTCGACCATAGGAGGTCCAAGAGAAGTCTGTTTTCTCCGTTTTGCGAAACACCAGACCCCTACCGATGAACAGGATCCCATTTCGACTGTGGCCGGTCGAACATAAGGCCATTTCCTCCATTCTGCAGTACGCCAGGCCTCATTTCGATCAGCTATTCCATCCAACCCGGTTGGCTCCCAATGAACACGAGGACGATGCAATTTCTCCGTTCCAACCCAGCCATGTACACGAGCCCTAGCCGTACGTATGCGCGAGTAGGCGTTCGAGACCCCGCCCATATGTATGTACGTGGTCGTATTTACTTTCTTGCACCCTGGTCGTTGTACGTACGTGTACATGATATTAACGGGAGTCCGTGACATGCTACATGCGCGCCTCTACTACGACACGTGCCCTTCCTTACACGGCCATGGTTCATCACTGCAGCCTGCAGACAAACCGATCGACCAGTATGTATGTACACGTTCGCGACCAGAATGACAATGCTACATATGCTTCGACCAGGTGGGTCCCGACTGTCAAGCACTTCCTTGCATGCGAAGATGTAACTGGTGGGTCCCAGCAGTCAGGGGCGAATCAGTTTTTCCCCGTAATATGGACGCACTTCCTTGCGTGCAAAGATGTAGCTGGTGGGTCCCAGCAGTCAGGGGGCGAATCATTTTTTTCCCGTAATATGGACGCACTTCCTTTCTTGTGAAGATGTAGCTGGTGGGTCCCAGTAGTCAGGGGAAAAGTTTTTTCATGAAATACGGTGGCCCATTCGGTGGGTCCCTGCTGTCAGGTGGAGGAATCATTATTTTGCGTGTAATAAGGAGGCACTTCCTTGCTACGGCCGTGGACCCAGCTGTCAGCCTCTCCACATACATTACTCTTTCGATGGAAGTCGTTCCTTGACAACATTGACCACTCCGCGCCGAGAGCACTAAGGCGGTGGACGATGGCGAGGCCTAGGAAGGGGATGACACGGAGCCGGGGAAGACGCAGTTGTAGATGCCCATGCGAAGATGAGTATGAGGGTTCACTGGTTCGGCTTCAGTGTGAGGCTGCTGTCACCTCAGAATAACAGTGGGTATGGGTGTGTGGAGGGATGGCCTGGCCAGCGGTGGGAGTAGTAGGGGGCGGTGATGTTGGAAATATGCCCTAGAGGCAATAATAAATTGGTTATTATTATATTTCCTTGTTCATGATAATCGTTTATTATCCATGCTATAATTGTATTGATAGGAAACTCAAATACATGTGTGGATACATAGACAACACCATGTCCCTAGTAAGCCTCTAGTTGACTAGCTTGTTGATTAATAGATGGTTACGGTTTCCTAACCATGGACATTGGATGTCGTTGATAACGGGATCACATCATTAGGAGAATGATGTGATGGATAAGACCCAATCCTAAGCCTAGCACAAAGATCGTGTAGTTCGTATGCTAAAGCTTTTCTAATGTCAAGTATCATTTCCTTAGACCATGAGATTGTGCAACTCCCGGATACCGTAGGAATGCTTTGGGTGTATCAAACGTCACAACGTAACTAGGTGACTATAAAGGTACATTACAGGTATCTCCGAAAGTGTCTGTTGGGTTGGCACGAATCGAGACTGGGATTTGTCACTCCGTGTAAGCGGAGAGGTATCTCTGGGCCCACTCGGTAGGACATCATCATATGCGCAATGTGACCAAGGAGTTGATCACGGGATGATGTGTTACGGAACGAGTAAAGAGACTTGCCGGTAACGAGATTGAACTAGGTATTGGATACCGATGATCGAATCTCGGGCAAGTAACATACCGATAGACAAAGGGAATTGTATACGGGATTGATTAAGTCCTTGACATCGTGGTTCATCCGATGAGATCATCGTGGAACATGTGGGAGCCAACATGGGTATCCAGATCCCGCTGTTGGTTATTGACCGGAGAACGCCTCGGTCATGTCTGCATGTCTCCCGAACCCGTAGGGTCTACACACTTAAGGTTCGGTGACGCTAGGGTTATAGAGATATTAGTATGCGGTAACCCGAAATTTGTTCGGAGTCCCGGATGAGATCCCGGACGTCATGAGGAGTTCCGGAATGGTCTGGAGGTAAAGAATTACATATAGGAAGTGCTATTTCGGCCATCGGGACAAGTTTCGGGGTCACCGGTATTGTACCGGGACCACCGGAAGGGTCCCGGGGGTCCACCGGGTGGGGCCACCTGCCCCGGGGGGCCACATGGGTTGTAAGGGGTGTGCCTTGGCCTATATGGGCCAAGGGCACCAGCCCCAAGAGGCCCATGCGCCAAGAGAGGAAAAAAGGGGAGAGTCCTAAAAGGGGAAGGCACCTCCGAGGTGCCTTGGGGAGGATGGACTCCTCCCCCCCCCCTTGGCCCCACCCTTCCTTGGAGGAAGGGGCAAGGGCTGCGCCTCCCCCTCTCCCTTGGCCCTATATATAGTGGGGAAAAGGAGGAGCAAACCAACCTAAGGCCTGGCGCCTCCCTCTCCCTCCCGTGACACATCTTCCTCCTCCCGCAGCGCTTAGCGAAGCCCTGTTGGAATCCCGCTACTTCCACCATGCCGTCGTGCTGCTGGATCTCCATCAACCTCTCCCTCCTCCTTGCTGGATCAAGGCATGGGAGACGTCTCCGTTCCGTACGTGTGTTGAACGCGGAGGTGCCGTCCGTTCGGCGCTAGGATCATCGGTGATTTGAATCACGACGAGTACGACTCCGTCAACCCCGTTCTCTTGAACGCTTCCGCGCGCGATCTACAATGGTATGTAGATCCAATCCTCCCTCATTGCTAGATGACTCCATAGATTGATCTTGGTGACACGTAGGAAAATTTTGAATTTATGCTACGTTCCCCAACAGTGGCATCATGAGCTAGGTCTATGCGTAGTTTCTATGCACGAGTAGAACACAAAGTAGTTGTGGGTGTTGATTTTGTTCAATATGCTTGCCGTTACTAGTCTTATCTTGATTTGATGGTATTGTGGGATGAAGCAGCCCAGACCAACCTTACACGTACTCTTACGTGAGACCGGTTCCACCGACAAACATGCACTAGTTGCATAAGGTGGCTGGCGGGTGTCTGTCTCTCCCACTTTAGTCGGATCGGATTCGATGAAAAGGGTCCTTATGAAGGGTAAATAGCAATTGGCATATCACGTTGTGGTTTTTGCGTAGGTAAGAAACGTTCTTGCTAGAAACCCATAGCAGCCACGTAAAACATGCAAACAACAATTAGAGGACGTCTAACTTGTTTTTGCAGGGTATGCTATGTGATGTGATATGGCCAAAAGGATGTGATGAATGATATATGTAATGTATGAGATTGATCATGTTCTTGTAATAGATGATCATGGAGCCCCAAGATGGAGATCGAAGGAGCTACATGATATTGGCCATATCATGTCACTATTTGATTGCATGTGATGTTTATCATGTTTATGCATCTTGTTTACTTAGAACGACGGTAGTAAATAAGATGATCCCTCATTAAAAATTTCAAGAAAGTGTTCCCCCTAACTGTGCACCGTTGCTACAGTTCGTCGTTTCGAAGCACGCCGTGATGATCGGGTGTGATAGATCCTTACGTTCACATACAACGGGTGTTGACGAGCCTAGCATGTACAGACATGGCCTTGGAACACAGCAAAAACACTTGGGGTTAACTTGACGAGCCTAGCATGTACAGACATGGCCTCGGAACACAGAGACTAAAAGGTCGAGCATGAGTCGTATGGTAGATACGATCAACATGATGATGTTCACCGACGTTGACTAGTCTGTCTCACGTGATGATCGGACACGGCCTAGTTCACTCGGATCATGTAATCACTTAGATGACTAGAGGGATGTCTATTTAAGTGGGAGTTCATAAGATGAACTTAATTATCCTGAACATAGTCAAAAGATCTTCGCAAATTATGTCGTAGCTCACGCTATAGTTCTACTGTTTAGATATGTTCCTAGAGAAAATTTAGTTGAAAGTTGATAGTAGCAATTATGCGGACTAGGTCCGTAAACTGAGGATTGTCCTCATTGCTTCATAGAAGGCTTATGTCCTTAATGCACCGCTCGGTGTGTTGAACCTTGAACGTCGTCTGTGGATGTTGCGAACATCTGACATACACGTTTTGATAACTACGTGATAGTTCAGTTAAATGGTTTAGAATTGAGGCACCAAAGATGTTTTGAAACGTCGCGAAACATATGAGATGTTTCGAGGGCTGAAATTGGGATTTCAGGCTCGTGCCCACATCAAGAGGTATAAGACCTCCGACGATTTTCTTAGCCTGCAAACTAAGGAGAAAAGCTCAATTGTTGTGCTTGTGCTCGGATTGTCTGAGGACAACAATCGCTTGAATCGAGTGGGAGTTGATCTTCCAGATGAAATAGTGATGGTTCTCCGAAGTCATTACCACCAAGCTGCTAGAGCTTCGTGATGAACTATGATATATCAGGGACATATATGATGATCCTTGAGATATTCGCGATGTTTGACACCACAAAAGTAGAAATCAAGAAGGAGCATCAATTGTTGATGGTTTGTGAAACCACTAGTTTCAAGGAGGGCAAGGGCAAAAGGGACACTTCATGAAACGGCAATTCAGCTGCTGCTCTAGTGAAGAAACCCAAGGTTGAACCCAAACCCGAGACTAAGTGCTTCTGTAATAAGGGGAACAACCACTGGAGCAGAATTACCCTAGATACTTGGTAGATTAGAAGGCTGGCAAGGTCGATAGAAGTATATTGGATATACATTATGTTAATGTGTACTTTACTAGTACTCCTAGTAGCACCAGGGTATTAGATACCGGTTCGGTTGCTAAGTGTTAGTAACTCGAAATAAAAGCTACGGAATAAACGGAGACTAGCTAAAGGTAAGTTGACGATATGTGTTGGAAGTGTTCTCAATGTTGATATGATCAAGCATCGCACGCTCCTCTACAATCGAGATTGGTGTTTGCGTTGAGCATAGACATGATTGGATTATGTCTATCACAATACGGTTATTCATTTAAGGAGAATAATGGTTACTCTGTTTATTTGAATAATACCCTCAATGGTCTTACGCCTAAAAGGAATGGTTTATTGAATCTTGATCGTAGTGATACACATGTTCATGCCAAAAGATAGTAATGATAGTACCACCTACTTGTGGCACTGCCACGTAAGTCATATCGGTATAAAACGCATGAAGAAGCTCCATGTTGATGGATCTTTGGGCTCACTCGTTTTGAAAAGTTTGGGACATGCGAACCATGTCTATTGGTATATATGCATGAAGAAACTCCATGCAAATGGACCGTTTTGTACTCGCTTGATTTTGAATCAGTTGAGACATGCAAATCATACCACATGGGCAAGATGACTGAAAGCCTCGTTTTCAGTAAAATGGAACAAGAAAGCAACTTGTTGGAGGTAATACATTTTTGATGTGTGCAGTCCAATGAGTGCTGAGGCATGTAGTGGATATCGTTATGTTTTTACTTCACAGATGATTTGAGTAGATGTAGAGTATATTTACTTGATGAATCACGAGTCTGAATTATTGAAAGGTTCAAGTAATTTCAGTGTGAAGTTGAAAGATCTTCGTGATAAGAGGATAAAAATATCTATGATATGATCATAGAGATGAATATCTGAATTACGAGTTTGGCACAGAATTAAGACATTGTGGAAACTGTTTCACAACTAATACAGCCTGGAACACCATAGTGTGATGGTGTGTCCGAACATCATAACTGCACCCTATTGGATATGATGCATACCATGATGTCTCTTATCGAATTACCACAATAGTTTATGGGTTAGGCATTAGAGACAACCACATTCACTTTAAATAGGGCACCATGTAATTCCGATGAGATGACACCGTATGAACTATGGTTTAGAGAAACTTAAGCTGTCATTTCTTAAAAGTTTGGGGCTGCGACGCTTATGTGGAAAAGTTTCAGGCCGATAAGCTCGAACCCAAAGCGGATAAATGCATCTTCATAGGACAACCCAAAAACAGTTGGGTATACCTCCTGTCTCAGATCCGAAAGCAATAAAGGATTGTTTCTAGAATTGGGTCCTTTCTCGAGGAAAAGTTTCTCTCGAAAGAATTGAGTGGGAGGATGGTGGAGACTTGATGAGGTTATTGAACCATCACTTCAACTAGTGTATAGCAGGGCACAAAGAGTTGTTCCTGAGGCACCTACACCAATTGAAGTGGAAGCTTATGATAGTGATCATGAAACTTCAGATCAAGTCACTACCAAACCTCGTGGGATGACAAGGATGCATACTACTTCAGAGTGGTACGTAATCCTGTCTTGGAATTCTTGTTGCTAGACAACAATGAACCTACGAGCTATGGAGAAGCGATGGTGGGCCTGGATTTCGATAAATGGCTCGAGGCCATAAAATCCGAGAGAGGATCCATGTATTGAAACAAAGTGTAGACTTTGGCAGAGCAGCTCGATGGTCGTAAGGCTGTTGAGTGCAGATGGATTTTAAAAGGAAGACGGACAATGATAGTAAATATCACCATTAAGAAAGCTCGACTTGTCATTAATATGTTTCCCGACAAGTTCAAGGAGTTGACTACGATGAGACTTTCTCACTCGTAGCGATGCTAAGAGTCTATTGGAATTATATTAGCGATTACTGCATTATTTATGAAATCTTGCAGATAGGATGTCAAAAAACATTGTTTCCTCGACGATTTTCTTGAGGAAAGGTTGTATGTGATACAACCGGAAGGTTTTGTCAATCCTGAAAGATGCTAATAAGAATGCAAAGCTCCAGCAATCCTTCTAAGGACTGGAGTAAGCATCTCGGAGTTGGAATGTATGCTTTGATGATGATCAAAGATTTTGGGTTTATACAAAGTTTATGAGAAACTTGTATTTCCAAAGAAGTGAGTGGGAGCACTATAGAATTTCTGATAAGTATATGTTGACATATTGTTGATCAGAAATGATGTAGAATTTCTAGAAAGCATGTAGGGTTATTTGGAAAGTGTTTTTCAATGGAAAGCCTGGATTAAGCTACTTGAACATTGAGCATCAAGATCTATAAGGATAGATCAAAATGCTTAATGGTACTTTCAAATGAGCACATACCTTGACATGATCTTGAAGGTGTTCAAGATGGATCAGTCAAAGAAGGAGTTCTTGCCTGAGTTGTAAGGTATGAAGTTAAGACTTAAAGCTCGACCACGGCAGAATAGAGAGAATAGACGAAGGTCATCCCCTATGCTTAAGACGTAGGCTCTACAGTATGCTATGCTGTGTACCGCACCTAAAGTGTGCCTTGCCATGATTCAGTCAAGGGGTACAAGAGTGATCCATGAATGGATCACAGGACAGCGGTCAAAGTTATCCTTAGTAACTAGTGGACTAAGGAAGTTTCTCGGTTATGGAGGTGGTAAAAAGAGTTCGTCGTAAAGGGTTACGTCGATGCAAGCTTAACACCTATCCGGATAGCTCTGAGTAGAGATACCGGATGCATATAATGGAGCAACAATTTAGAATAGCTCCAAGTAGAACAGTTATTTGGAATAGCTCCAAATAGAGCGTGGTAGCTACATCTAGGAGATGACATAGAGATTTGTAAAGCACACACGGATCTGAAAGGTTCGGACCCGTTGACTAAAACCTCTCTCACAAGCAACATGATCAAACCTAAAACTCATTGAGTGTTAATCACATAGTGATGTGAACTAGACTACTGACTCTAGTAAACTCTTGGGTGTTAGTCACATGGCGATGTGACCTGTGAGTGTTAATCACATGGCGATGTGAACTAGATTATTGACTCTAGTGCAAGTGGGAGACTGTTGGAAATATGCCCTAGAGGCAATAATAAATTGGTTATTATTATATTTCCTTGTTCATGATAATCGTTTATTATCCATGCTATAATTGTATTGATAGGAAACTCAGATACATGTGTGGATACATAGACAACACCATGTCCCTAGTAAGCCTCTAGTTGACTAGCTCGTTGATCAATAGATGGTTACGGTTTCCTAACCATGGACATTGGATGTCGTTGATAACGGGATCACATCATTAGGAGAATGATGTGATGGACAAGACCCAATCCTAAGCCTAGCACAAAGATCGTGTAGTTCGTATGCTAAAGCTTTTCTAATGTCAAGTATCATTTCCTTAGACCATGAGATTGTGCAACTCCCGGATACCGTAGGAATGCTTTGGGTGTATCAAACGTCACGACGTAACTGGGTGACTATAAAGGTACATTACAGGTATCTCCGAAAGTGTGTGTTGGGTTGGCACGAATCGAGACTGGGATTTGTCACTCCGTGTAAGCGGAGAGGTATCTCTGGGCCCACTCGGTAGGACATCATCATATGCGCAATGTGACCAAGGAGTTGATCACGGGATGATGTGTTACGGAACGAGTAAAGAGACTTGCCAGTAACGAGATTGAACTAGGTATTGGATACCGACGATCGAATCTCGGGCAAGTAACATACCGATAGACAAAGGGAATTGTATACGGGATTGATTAAGTCCTTGACATCGTGGTTCATCCGATGAGATCATCGTGGAACATGTGGGAGCCAACATGGGTATCCAGATCCCGCTGTTGGTTATTGACCGGAGAACGCCTCGGTCATGTCTGCATGTCTCCCGAACCCGTAGGGTCTACACACTTAAGGTTCGGTGACGCTAGGGTTATAGAGATATTAGTATGCGGTAACCCGAAATTTGTTCGGAGTCCCGGATGAGATCCCGGACGTCATGAGGAGTTCCGGAATGGTCTGGAGGTAAAGAATTATATATAGGAAGTGCTATTTCGGCCATCGGGACAAGTTTCGGGGTCACCGGTATTGTACCGGGACCACCGGAAGGGTCCCGGGGGTCCACCGGGTGGGGCCACCTGCCCCGGGGGGCCACATGGGCTGTAAGGGGTGTGCCTTGGCCTATATGGGCCAAGGGCACCAGCCCCAAGAGGCCCATGCGCCAAGAGAGGAAAAAAGGGGAGAGTCCTAAAAGGGGAAGGCACCTCCGAGGTGCCTTGGGGAGGATGGACTCCTCCCCCCCCCTTGGCCCCACCCTTCCTTGGAGGAAGGGGCAAGGGCTGCGCCTCCCCCTCTCCCTTGGCCCTATATATAGTGGGGAAAAGGAGGAGCAAACCAACCTAAGGCCTGGCGCCTCCCTCTCCCTCCCGTGACACATCTTCCTCCTCCCGCAGCGCTTAGCGAAGCCCTGTTGGAATCCCGCTACTTCCACCATGCCGTCGTGCTGCTGGATCTCCATCAACCTCTCCCTCCTCCTTGCTGGATCAAGGCATGGGAGACGTCTCCGTTCCGTACGTGTGTTGAACGCGGAGGTGCCGTCCGTTCGGCGCTAGGATCATCGGTGATTTGAATCACGACGAGTACGACTCCGTCAACCCCGTTCTCTTGAACGCTTCCGCGCGCGATCTACAATGGTATGTAGATCCAATCCTCCCTCATTGCTAGATGACTCCATAGATTGATCTTGGTGACACGTAGGAAAATTTTGAATTTATGCTACGTTCCCCAACAGTGGCATCATGAGCTAGGTCTATGCGTAGTTTCTATGCACGAGTAGAACACAAAGTAGTTGTGGGTGTTGATTTTGTTCAATATGCTTGCCGTTACTAGTCTTATCTTGATTTGATGGTATTGTGGGATGAAGCGGCCCAGACCAACCTTACACGTACTCTTACGTGAGACCGGTTCCACCGACAAACATGCACTAGTTGCATAAGGTGGCTGGCGGGTGTCTGTCTCTCCCACTTTAGTCGGATCGGATTCGATGAAAAGGGTCCTTATGAAGGGTAAATAGCAATTGGCATATCACGTTGTGGTTTTTGCGTAGGTAAGAAACGTTCTTGCTAGAAACCCATAGCAGCCACGTAAAACATGCAAACAACAATTAGAGGACGTCTAACTTGTTTTTGCAGGGTATGCTATGTGATGTGATATGGCCAAAAGGATGTGATGAATGATATATGTAATGTATGAGATTGATCATGTTCTTGTAATAGATGATCATGGAGCCCCAAGATGGAGATCGAAGGAGCTACATGATATTGGCCATATCATGTCACTATTTGATTGCATGTGATGTTTATCATGTTTATGCATCTTGTTTACTTAGAACGACGGTAGTAAATAAGATGATCCCTCATTAAAAATTTCAAGAAAGTGTTCCCCCTAACTGTGCACCGTTGCTACAGTTCGTCGTTTCGAAGCACGCCGTGATGATCGGGTGTGATAGATCCTTACGTTCACATACAACGGGTGTTGACGAGCCTAGCATGTACAGACATGGCCTTGGAACACAGCAAAAACACTTGGGGTTAACTTGACGAGCCTAGCATGTACAGACATGGCCTCGGAACACAGAGACTAAAAGGTCGAGCATGAGTCGTATGGTAGATACGATCAACATGATGATGTTCACCGACGTTGACTAGTCCGTCTCACGTGATGATCGGACACGGCCTAGTTCACTCGGATCATGTAATCACTTAGATGACTAGAGGGATGTCTATTTAAGTGGGAGTTCATAAGATGAACTTAATTATCCTGAACATAGTCAAAAGATCTTCGCAAATTATGTCGTAGCTCACGCTATAGTTCTACTGTTTAGATATGTTCCTAGAGAAAATTTAGTTGAAAGTTGATAGTAGCAATTATGCGGACTAGGTCCGTAAACTGAGGATTGTCCTCATTGCTTCATAGAAGGCTTATGTCCTTAATGCACCGCTCGGTGTGTTGAACCTTGAACGTCGTCTGTGGATGTTGCGAACATCTGACATACACGTTTTGATAACTACGTGATAGTTCAGTTAAATGGTTTAGAATTGAGGCACCAAAGATGTTTTGAAACGTCGCGAAACATATGAGATGTTTCGAGGGCTGAAATTGGGATTTCAGGCTCGTGCCCACATCAAGAGGTATAAGACCTCCGACGATTTTCTTAGCCTGCAAACTAAGGACAAAAGCTTAATTGTTGTGCTTGTGCTCAGATTGTCTGAGGACAACAATCGCTTGAATCGAGTGGGAGTTGATCTTCCAGATGAAATAGTGATGGTTCTCCGAAGTCATTACCACCAAGCTGCTAGAGCTTCGTGATGAACTATGATATATCAGGGACATATATGATGATCCTTGAGATATTCGCGATGTTTGACACCACAAAAGTAGAAATCAAGAAGGAGCATCAATTGTTGATGGTTTGTGAAACCACTAGTTTCAAGGAGGGCAAGGGCAAAAGGGACACTTCATGAAACGGCAATTCAGCTGCTGCTCTAGTGAAGAAACCCAAGGTTGAACCCAAACCCGAGACTAAGTGCTTCTGTAATAAGGGGAACAACCACTGGAGCAGAATTACCCTAGATACTTGGTAGATTAGAAGGCTGGCAAGGTCGATAGAAGTATATTGGATATACATTATGTTAATGTGTACTTTACTAGTACTCCTAGTAGCACCAGGGTATTAGATACCGGTTCGGTGACGCTAGGGTTATAGAGATATTAGTATGCGGTAACCCGAAATTTGTTCGGAGTCCCGGATGAGATCCCGGACGTCATGAGGAGTTCCGGAATGGTCTGGAGGTAAAGAATTATATATAGGAAGTGCTATTTCGGCCATCGGGACGAGTTTCGGGGTCACCGGTATTGTACCGGGACCACCGGAAGGGTCCCGGGGGTCCACCAGGTGGGGCCACCTGCCCCGGGGGGGCACATGGGCTGTAAGGGGTGTGCCTTGGCCTATATGGGCCAAGGGCACCAGCCCCAAGAGGCCCATGCGCCAAGAGAGGAAAAAAGGGGAGAGTCCTAAAAGGGGAAGGCACCTCCGAGGTGCCTTGGGGAGGATGGACTCCTCCCCCCCCTTGGCCGCACCCTTCCTTGGAGGAAGGGGCAAGGGCTGCGCCTCCCCCTCTCCCTTGGCCCTATATATAGTGGGGAAAAGGAGGAGCAAACCAACCTAAGGCCTGGCGCCTCCCTCTCCCTCCCGTGACACATCTTCCTCCTCCCGCAGCGCTTAGCGAAGCCCTGTTGGAACCCGCTACTTCCACCACGCCGTCGTGCTGCTGGATCTCCATCAACCTCTCCCTCCACCTTGCTGGATCAAGGCATGGGAGACGTATCCGTTTCGTATGTGTGTTGAACGCGGAGGTGCCGTCTGTTCGGCGCTAGGATTATCGGTGATTTGAATCACGATGAGTACGACTCCATCAACCCCGTTCTCTTGAATGCTTCCGCGCGCGATCTACAAGGGTATGTAGATCCAATCCTCCCTCGTTGCTAGATGACTCCATAGATTGATCTTGGTGACACGTAGGAAAATTTTGAATTTATGCTACGTTCCCCAACAGGTGAGGCCACCACGGCAGCACAGCTGGCCACGGGAGGCAGGAGCAGGCGGCACGACCGGCACTGCTTTGGGCGGCTGGAGCAAGAAGATGCGAGGTTGAAGAAGCACTACGGCCGTTGGATGGACATTGTATGGTCACTGGAGCTAGAATCGTTCATATTGACTTGTAAGTGCATCTAGTGCGACCCTTAGTTGGTTTTGGAGTATTGATGATAAACTTGGTTGAGGAACTATTGTGTTTGTGAGAATTGCAGGATAACACATGTACTAGTCCCTCATTGATTCGGTTTACCTATCAGAGACGACCCCTAAAAATGTGTGAAGACATTGAAGACAATGGTGGTCTGTGAAGATATTCATATTGAAGACTATGACATGAGAAGACATCACCTGAAGACTATGGAGTGCGAAGACATAGTAGTTTCATAGTTCCTTTTCTTGTTTGTTGAGTCATTGGAACCACCGTACTGTTAAGTGGGGTCCAAGTGAACAAAGTCAGAGTGACTAATGTGATGCTCAACCAAATTCTATGTCTTCGAGGGAAAACAATGACAGCAAATCTTAACTTGTAGCCCAAGTCAAGCTGCCGCATCTGTTTGAAATCTGACCGTTGGACACATGTTAGTTCCTTAGTGACCCAGGGTCATTTTCGAGAAATCAGGTCGGGTTGCCTCCTGGCTATAAATAGCCCACCCCCTACACCATATACTGGTGGCTTCTTAGAGTTAGCGCACGGCTTTTGTCGTTTGAGAGTAACCCACCTCTGAAGCATTTGAGAGAGGGAGATCCTTAGGAGGGCAAAGCGCAAAACACCGAGAGCAAAGAGTGTTAGGCATCACTGAGGGAATCCTAGATTAGGGGGTATCCAGACATCCGGATTATATCCTTTGGCCGGACTGTTGGACTATGAAGATACAAGATTGAAGACTTCGTCCCGTGTCCGGATGGGACTCTACTTGGTATGGAAGGCAAGCTAGGCAATACGGATATGAATATCTCCTCCTTTGTAACCGACCTTCTGTAACCCTAGCCTCCTCCGGTGTCTATATAAACCGGAGGTTTTAGTCCGTAGGACAACATACAATCATTCCATAGGCTAGCTTCTAGGGTTTAGCCTCTCCGATGTCGTGGTAGATCAACTCTTGTACTACTTGTTGGAAATATTCCCTAGAGGCAATAATAAAAGGATTATTATTATATTTCCTTGTTCATGATAATTGTCTTTTATTCATGCTATAATTGTGTTATCCGGAAATCGTAATACATGTGTGAATACATAGACACCAACATGTCCCTAGTAAGCTTCTAGTTGACTAGCTCGTTGATCAACAGATAGTCATGGTTTCCTAACTATGGACATTGGATGTCATTGATAACGAGATCACATCATTAGGAGAATGATGTGATGGACAAGACCCAATCCTAAACATATCACAAGACCGTATAGTTCGTTTGCTAGAGTTTTTCCAATGTCAAGTATGTTTTCCTTAGACCATGAGATCGTGTAACTCCCAGATACCGTAGGAGTGCTTTGGGTGTACCAAACATCACAACGTAACTGGGTGACTATAAAGGTATACTACGGGTATCTCCGAAAGTATCTGTTGGGTTGACACGGATCAAGACTGGGATTTGTCACTCCATATGACGGAGAGGTATCTCTGGGCCCACTCGGTAATGCATCATCATAATGAGCTCAAAGTGACCAAGTGTCTGGTCACGGGATCATGCATTACGGTACGAGTAAAGTGACTTGCCGGTAACGAGATTGAACGGGGTATTGGGATACCGACGATCGATTCTCGGGCAAGTAACGTACCGATTGACAAAGGGAATTGAATATGGGATTGCCTGAATCCTCGACGTCGTGGTTCATCCGATGAGATCATCGAGGAGCAGGTGGGAGCCAACATGGGTATCCAGATCCCGCTGTTGGTTATTGACCAGAGAGTCGTCTCGGTCATGTCTACATGTCTCCCGAACCCGTAGGGTCTACACACTTATGGTTCGGTGACGCTAGGGTTGTAGAGATATGAGTATGCAGTAACCCGAAAGTTGTTCGGAGTCCCGGATGAGATCCCGAACGTCATGAGGAGTTCCGGAATGGTCTGGACGTGAAGAATTATATATAGGAAGTGCAGTTTCGGCCATCCGGAGAGTTTCGGGGGTCAGCGGTATTGTACCGGGACCACCGGAAGGGTCCTGGGGGTCCACCGGGTCGGGCCACCCATTCCGGAGGGCCTCATGGGCTGAAGTGGGGAGGGAACCAGCCCATAGTGGGCTGGTGCGCCCCCCCCTTGGGCCCCCCCATGCGCCTAGGGTTGGGAACCCTAGGGGAGGGGGCGCCTCCACTTGCCTTGGGGGGCACTCCACCCCCTTGGCCGCCGCCCCCTAGGAGATCCCATCTCCTAGGGCCGGCGCGCCCCTAGGGGGCCTATATAAGGGGGGGGGGAGGGAGGGCAGCCGCACCTGAAGTCTTGGCGCCTCCCTCTCCCCTGTTACACCTCTCCCTCTCGCAGAAGCTCGGCGAAGCCCTGCTGCGATCACTGCTGCATCCACCACCACGCCGTCGTGCTGCTGGATCTCCGTCAACCTCTCCTTCCCCCTTGCTGGATCAAGAAGGAGGAGACGTCATCCGGTCCGTATGTGTGTTGAACGTGGAGGTGCCGTCCGTTCGGCACTTGGTCATCGGTGATTTGGATCACGGCGAGTACGACTACATCATCCCCGTTCTCTTGAACACTTCCGCTCGCGATCTACAAGGGTATGTAGATGCACTCCCCTCTCGTTGCTAGATGACTCCATAGATAGATCTTGGTGAAACATAGAGAATTTTTTTTGTTTTCTACAATGTTCCCCAACAGTGGCATCATGAGCTAGGTCTATGCGTAGTTACTATGCACGAGTAGAACACAAAGTAGTTGTGGGCGTCGATATTGCAAATTTGCTTGCCGTTACTAGTCTTATCTTGATTCGGAGGCATCGTGGGATGAAGCGGCCCGGACCAACCTTACACGTACGCTTACGTGAGACCGGATCCACCGACTGACATGCACTAGTTGCATAAGGTGGCTGGCGGGTGTCTGTCTCTCCCACTTTAGTCGGATCGGATTCGATGAACAGGGTCCTTATGAAGGGTAAATATAAATTGGCAATTCACGTTGTGGTTTTGGTGTAGGTAAGAAAACGTTCCCGCTAGAACCCTATTGCAGCCACGTAAAAACTTGCAACAACAATTAGAGGACGTCTAACTTGTTTTTGCAGCAAGTGTTTTGTGATGTGATATGGCCAAATTGTGATGAATGATGAATGATATATATGTGATGTATGAGATCATGTTCTTGTAATAGGAATCACGACTTGCATGTCAATGAGTATGACAACTGGCAGGAGCCATAGGAGTTGTCTTTATTTTTTGTATGACCTGCGTGTCATTGAGAAACGCCATGTAAATTCCTTTACTTTATTGCTAAACGTGTTAGCTATAGCAGTAGAAGTAATAGTTGGCGAGCAACTTCATGGAGACACGATGATGGAGATCATGATGATAGAGATCATGGTGTCATGCCGGTGACAAGATGATCATGGAGCCCCGAGATGGAGATCAAAGGAAGCTATATAATACTGGCCATATCATGTCACTATTATTTGATGGCATGTGATGTTTATCATGTTTTTGCATCTTGTTTACTTAGAACGACGGTAGTAAATAAGATGATCCCTCATAATAATTTCAAGAAAGTGCTCCCCCTAACTGTGCACCGTTGCGACAGTTCGTTGTTTCGAAGCACCACGTGATGATCGGGTGTGATAGATTCCAACGTTCACATACAACGGGTGTAAGACAGATTTACACATGCAAACACTTAGATTGACTTGACGAGCCTAGCATGTACAGACATGGCCTCGGAACACAGAAGACCGAAAGGTCGAGCATGAGTCGTATAGAAGATACGATCAACATGAAGATGTTCACCGATGTTGACTAGTCCGTCTCACGTGATGATCGGACACGGCCTAGTTAACTCGGATCATGTTATACTTAGATGACGGGAGGGATGTCTATCTGAGTGGGAGTTCATTGAATAATTTGATTAGATGAACTTAATTATCATGAACTTAGTCTAAAATCTTTACAACATGTATTGTAGATCAAATGGCCAACGTTGTCCTCAACTTCAACGCATTCCTAGAGAAAACCAAGCTGAAAGACGATGGCAGCAACTATACGGACTGGGTCCGGAACTTGAGGATCATCCTTATAGCTGCCAAGAAAGATTATGTCCTACAAGCACCGCTAGGTGAAGCACCTGCTCTCCCTGCAGAACAAGACGTTAGGAACGCTTGGCAGACACGTACTGATGATTACTCCTTCGTTCAGTGCGGCATGCTTTACAGCTTAGAACCGGGGCTCCAAAAGCGTTTTGAGAGACACGGAGCATATGAGATGTTCGAAGAGCTGAAAATGGTTTTTCAAGCTCATGCCCGGGTCGAGAGATATGAAGTCTCCGACAAGTTCTTCAGCTGTAAGATGGAGGAAAACAGTTCTGTCAGTGAGCACATACTCACTATGTCTGGGTTACATAACCGCTTGACTCAGCTGGGAGTTAATCTCCCGGATGACGCGGTCATTGACAGAATCCTTCAGTTGCTTCCACCGAGCTACAAGAGCTTTGTGATGAACTTCAATATGTAGGGGATGGAAATGACCATTCCTGAAGTATTTGCAATGCTGAAATCAGCAGAGGTAGAAGTCAAAAAGGAACATCAAGTGTTGATAGTGAATAAAAACACTAAGTTCAAGAAAGGCAAGGGTAAGAAGAACTTCAAGAAGGACGGCAAGGGAGTTGCCATGCCCGGTAAGCAAGATGCCGGGAAGAAGCCAAAGAATGGACCCAAGCCCGAGACTGAGTGCTTTATTGCAAGGGAAGTGGTCACTGGAAGCGGAACTGCCCCAAATACTTAGCGGACAAGAAGGCCGGCATCACAAAAGGTATATGTGATATACATGTAATTGATGTGTACCTTACCAGTACTCGTAGTAGCTCCTGGGTATTTGATACCGGTGCAGTTGCTCACATTTGTAACTCAAAGCAGGAGCTGCGGAATAAGCGGAGACTGGCGAAGGACAAGGTGACGATGCGCGTCGGGAATGGTTCCAAGGTCGATGTGATCACCGTCGGCACGCTACCTCTACATTTACCTACGGGATTAGTTTTAAACCTCAATAATTGTTATTTAGTGCCAGCTTTGAGCATGACCATTGTATCAGGATCTCGTTTAATTCGAGATGGCTACTCATTTAAATCCGAGAATAATGGTTGTTCTATTTATATGAGAGATATGTTTTATGGTCATGATCCGATGGTGAATGGTTTATTCTTAATGAATCTCGAGCGTAATGCTACACATATTCATAGTGTGAATACCAAAATATGTAAGGTTGATAATGATAGTCCCACATACTTGTGGCACTGCCACCTTGGTCACGTAGGTGTTAAACGCATGAAGAAGCTCCATGCAGATGGACTTTTAGAGTCTCTTGATTACGAATCATTTGACACGTGCGAACCATGGCTCATGGGTAAAATGACCAAGACTCCGTTCTCAGGAACAATGGAGCGAGCAACCAACTTATTGGAAATCATACATACTGATGTGTGCGGTCCAATGAGTGTTGAGGCTCGCGGTGGCTATCGTTATGTTCTCACCCTCATTGATGACTTCAGTAGATATGGGTATGTCTATTTAATGAAACACAAGTCTGAGACCTTTGAAAAGTTCAAGGAATTTCAGAGTGAGGTTGAGAATCAACGTGATAGGAAAATCAAGTTCTTGCGATCAGATCGTGGGGGAGAATACTTGAGTCACGAATTTGGCACACACTTAAGAAAATGTGGAATAGTTTCACAACTCACGCCGCCTGGAACACCTCAGCGTAATGGTGTGTCCGAACGTCGTAATCGCACTCTATTAGATATGGTGCGATCTATGATGTCTCTTACCGATTTACCGCTATCATTTTGGGGCTATGCTTTAGAGACTGCCACATTCACTTTAAATAGGGTTCCGTCGAAATCCGTTGAGACGACACCGTATGAATTATGGTTTGGGAAGAAACCTAAGATGTCGTTTCTAAAAGTTTGGGGATGCGATGCTTATGTCAAGAAACTTCAACCTGAAAAGCTCGAACCCAAGTCGGAAAAATGCGTCTTCATAGGATACCCTAAAGAAACTATTGGGTATACCTTCTACCTTAGATCTGAAGGCAAGATCTTTGTTGCCAAGAATGGATCCTTTCTAGAGAAAGAGTTTCTCTCGAAAGAAGTAAGTGGGAGGAAAGTAGAACTTGATGAAGTATTACCTCTTGAACCGGAAAGTGGCGCAACTCAAGAAAATGTTCCTGAGGTGCCTGCACCGACTAGAGAGGAAGTTAATGATGATGATCATGAAACTTCAGATCAAGTTGCTACTGAACTTCATAGGTCCACAAGGACATGTTCCGCACCAGAGTGGTATGGCAACCCTGTCTTGGAAATCATGTTGTTAGACAACGGTGAACCTTCGAACTATGAAGAAGCGATGGCGGGCCCGGATTTCGACAAATGGCTGGAAGCCATGAAATCCGAGATAGGATCCATGTATGAAAACGAAGTATGGACTTTGACTGACTTGCCCGTTGAGCGGCGAGCCATAGAAAATAAATGGATCTTTAAGAAGAAGACAGACGCGGATGGTAATGTGACCATCTATAAAGCTCGGCTTGTCGCTAAGGGTTATCGACAAGTTCAAGGGGTTGACTACGATGAGACTTCCTCACCCGTAGCGAAGCTGAAGTCCGTCCGAATCATGTTAGCAATTGCCGCATTCTATGATTATGAGATATGGCAAATGGACGTCAAAACGGCATTCCTTAATGGTTTCCTTAAGGAAGAATTGTATATGATGCAGCCGAAAGGTTTTGTCGATCCTAAGAATGCTGACAAGGTGTGCAAGCACCAACGCTCGATTTATGGGCTGGTGCAAGCATCTTGGAGTTGGAACATTCGCCTTGATGAGATGATCAAAGCGTTTGGGTTTATGCAGACTTATGGAGAAGCCTGCGTTTACAAGAAAGTGAGTGGGAGCTCTGTAGCATTTCTCATATTATATGTAGATGACATACTTTTGATGGGAAATGATATAGAACTTTTGGACAGCATTAAGGCCTACTTGAATAAGAGATTTTCAATGAAGGACCTTGGAGAAGCTGCTTATATATTAGGCATCAAGATCTATAGAGATAGATCAAGACGCCTCATAGGTCTTTCACAAAGCACATACCTTGATAAATATTGAAGAAGTTCAATATGGATCAGTATAAGAAGGGGTTCTTGCCTGTGTTGCAAGGTGTGAAATTGAGCTCAGCTCAATGTCCGACCACGGTAGAAGATATAGAAGAGATGAGTGTCATCCCCTATGCCTCAGCCATAGGGTCTATTATGTATGCCATGCTATGTACCAGACCTGATGTAAACCTTGCCGTAAGTTTGGTTGGTAGGTACCAAAGTAATCCCGGCAAGGAACACTGGACAGCGGTCAATAATATCCTAAAGTACCTGAAAAGGACTAAGGACATGTTTCTCGTTTATGGAGGTGACGAAGAGCTCGTCGTAAAGGGTTACGTCGATGCTAGCTTCGACACAGATCTAGATGACTCTAAGTCACAAACCGGATACGTGTATATGTTGAATGGTGGAGCAGTAAGCTGGTGGAGCTGCAAGCAGAGCGTGTTGGCGGGATCTACATGTGAAGCGGATTACATGGCAGCCTCGGAGGCAGCGCATGAAGCAATTTGGGTGAAGGAGTTCATCACCGACCTAGGAGTCATACCCAATGCGTCGGGGCCGATCAAACTCTTCTGTCACAACACTGGAGCTATTGCACTTGCCAAGGAGCCCAGGTTTTACAAGAAGACCAGGCACATCAAGCGTCGCTTCAACTCCATTCGTGAAAATGTTCAAGATGGAGACATAGATATTTGTAAAGTACATACGGATCTGAATGTCGCAGATCCGTTGACAAAACCTCTCCCTAGGGCAAAACATGATCAACACCAGAACTCTATGGGTGTTTGATTCATCACAATGTAACTAGATTATTGAATCTAGTTCAAGTGGGAGACTGTTGGTAATATTCCCTAGAAGCAATAATAAAAGGATTATTATTATATTTCCTTGTTCATGATAATTGTCTTTTATTCATGCTATAATTGTGTTATCCGGAAATCGTAATACATGTGTGAATACATAGACACCAACATGTCCCTAGTAAGCCTCTAGTTGACTAGCTTGTTGATCAACAGATAGTCATGGTTTCCTGACTATGGACATTGGATGTCATTCATAACAAGATCACATCATTAGGAGAATGATGTGATGGACAAGACCCAATCCTAAACATAGCACAAGATCGTATAGTTCGTTTGCTAGAGTTTTTCCAATGTCAAGTATCTTTTCCTTAGACCATGAGATCGTGTAACTCCCGGATACCGTAGGAGTGCTTTGGGTGTACCAAACGTCACAACGTAACTGGGTGACTATAAAGGTATACTACGGGTATCTCCGAAAGTATCTGTTGGGTTGACACGGATCAAGACTGGGATTTGTCACTCCATATGATGGAGAGGTATCTCTGGGCCCACTCGGTAATGCATCATCATAATGAGCTCAAAGTGACCAAGTGTCTGGTCACAGGATCATGCATTACGGTACGAGTAAAGTGACTTGCCGGTAACGAGATTGAACGAGGTATTGGGATACTGACGGTCGAATCTCGGGCAAGTAACGTACCGATTGACAAAGGGAATTGAATACGGGATTGCCTGAATCCTCGACGTCATGGTTCATCTGATGAGATCATCCAGGAGCATGTGGGAGCCAACATGGGTATCCAGATCCCGCTGTTGGTTATTGACCGGAGAGTCGTCTCGGTCATGTCTACATGTCTCCAGAACCCGTAGGGTCTACACACTTAAGGTTCGGTGACGCTAGGGTTGTAGAGATATGAGTATGCAGTAACCCAAAAGTTGTTCGGAGTCCCGGATGAGATCCCGGACGTCACGAGGAGTTCCGGAATGGTCCGGAGGTGAAGAATTATATATAGGAAGTGCAGTTTCGGCCATCGGGAGAGTTTCAGGGGTCAGCGGTATTGTACCGGGACCACCGGAAGGGTCCCGGGGGTCCACCAAGTGGGTTCACCCATTCCGGAGGGCCTCATGGGCTGAAGTGGGGAGGGAACCAGCCCATAGTGGGCTGGTGCGCCCCCCCCCAGGGGAGGGGGCGCCTCCACTTGACTTGGGGGGCACTCCACCCCCTTGGCCGCTGCCCCCCTAGGAGATCCCATCACCTAGGGCCGGCGCACCCCTAGGGGGCCTATATAAAGGGGGGGAGCGAGGCCAGCCGCACCTGAAGTCTTGGTGCCTCCCTCTCCCCTGTTACACCTCTCCCTCTCACAGAAGCTCGGCGAAGCCCTGCTGCGATCACTGCTGCATCCACCACCACGCCGTCGTGCTGCTGGATCTCCGTGAACCTCTCCTTCCCCCTTGCTGGATCAAGAAGGAGGAGACGTCATCCGCTCCGTACGTGTGTTGAACGCGGAGGTGCCGTCCGTTCGGCACTTGGTCATCAGTGATTTGGATCACGGCGAGTACGACTCCATCATCCCCGTTCTGTTGAACGCTTCCGCTCACGATCTACAAGGGTATGTAGATGCACTCCCCTCTCGTTGCTAGATGACTCCATAGATAGATCTTGGTGAAACATAGAGAATTTTTTTTGTTTTCTGCAACGTTCCCCAACACTACTCATATTATCAAGAATAATCAAGCAGGACATAGGGTTTTACCTCCATCAAGAGGGCCCGGACCTGGGTAAAACATTGTGTCCCCTGCCTCCTGTTACCATCCGCCTTAGACGCACAGTTCGGGACCCCCTACCCGGGATCCGCCGGTTTTGACACCGACATTGGTGCTTTCATTAAGAGTTCCACTGTGTCGTCGCCGTAAGGAAGGATGCCTCGTCTTGTTGTTAAAAACAACATTACCGCCGGGGGAGCCCTGGTTGTCGGCCAAACTCTCCGGCTTGGTAGTTTCATCATGACCGCCCGTTCGGCCGCTGCACCGACGATGACTTCTCGGGTCATCGAAAACAGCCTCCACGTCGGCTCGGAATTCACCAAGAAGATGGATCCAATGGAGCTCTCTGCCCTAAACGAGCTCTTGGATCGCATCGCCGCCTTGGTAATCGCTACGGACTATGATCAGATTGGGCTTAAACCCGATCAAAGGGAGATTAACTCTCCACCTGTCACCCATCATGTTGCGGTGGTGGAGGAACAATGGGGCGATTCTTCCTCTATCTTGAGGACTAACTATGTCCGGATTCCTGAGCTCTCCGAGCCAGATACCCATTTACGGGAGGACATCACCCAAGCCCTGAACCTAGAGTCAGGCAGCGGGCCAGACTCATCGGGCAACATCCCGTAATCCGAACTTCCAAGATCGGAAACTCCTCGGCCCCTGGGTGTTAGATCGGGTAGGGGTTCGGACTCAAACTCACCCACCCACCCAGACATAAACGATCTTTCCCACATCTGGCAAGAGCCCCATGAAACAGTACATCATTATTGGGCCAGATTCCTCCTTGTGATGAACAAGGTTAAGGACTGCCGCGAGGAAGACGCAGTCTCACTTTTCTGCAGTAACTACACGGACAAGGCAATCCTTAACGCCATAAGTTGCCATGACATATCACGCTTCGCCGACTTGGCGTCCATAGTACGAAAGTACTGTACGATGGAAAGTGCTTGGAAAACGGAAATGAAATTTTGGGATAATCCGGCTCCGAATATACACCCTGTCCGAAGTAAAAGGGTGCACAATCATAAGACACCCAAGTTAATTACAAAGAAGCAAAAACCCTCTATAGGGTGTGGAACCGTATTGGAGGTACGGCTCAACGAACCCTGCAAAATTCATAGTACAGCGGATACCATACCAACACACAGCCTTAGAGCATGTTGGATACTCTGGCAGGTGGCCAAAAGAGGCGAGGATCTTCTCATCCCAGATGCCACAGAGCACCATCCGAAGGATAAGAATACAATATTAACAGTCTTTGAGACCTTCGCATCAAATAATAGGCGCAAGCGAACACTCCGCAGCATTGCTGAAATCTGCCACATGGCAGCAATAAATCCATGGAGTGACACGGCTATTACCTTCAATGCTAGTGACGGACCTAAATTCCAAACAGCACGAGCACCAGTTGCACTGGTCCTTAGTCCAATCGTGGATGGCTTTCGACTCACCAAAGTACTCATGGACGGCGGCAGTGGATTAAACCTCATTTATGAGGAAACTCTTAAAAAAATGGAAATAGACAGGAACCGCATTGAGCAAGACAGCACAACCTTCAGAGGAATCATCCCCAGTCGGGAAGCACGCTGTTCTGGGAAAATTACACTAGATGTGGTATTCGGCACGCTGGAGAACTATAGGTCCGAAGAAATTACATTCCATGTGGCCCCGTTCAGTAGTGGATACCACGCCCTTTTAGGACAGGAGGCGTTCACGATCTTCCAAGCCATACCCCATTATGGGTACATGAAGCTCAAAATGCCCGGGCCCAACGGAATCATCACTCTCACTAGCGATCCGGACACAGCACTCCGTGCCGAAAACAAAACAACCGCATTGGCCCTCGAGGCATTATCCGAAGCCCTTTCGACCGAGGAATTAACTGCGCTACGCTCCATAGTGGACAGGGACAACGTGATACTTGATAAGAGATCCAAGTCCACCTCTTTTAAACCAGTGGATGAAATAGTCAAATTCCAAGTCCACCCAATGGAGCCTACAAAAACAGCCTCCATCGGGGCACAGTTAAACCCCATCGTGGACGCCGCACGACGAAAGTTCCTGCGCGAGAATTGGGACATATTCGCCTGGCACCCCTCAGACATGCCAGGAATCCCACACAGGCTGGTCGAGCACAGCCTCAATATCCTAAAGGGATTCAAGCCGGTCAAGCAGGCTCTTCGGCGTTTCTCTAAACCTAAGAGACAAGCTATGGGAAAGGAACTAGCAAAATTATTGGAGGCCGGATTCATTAGAGAAATAAAACACCCGGACTGGCTAGCAAACCTGGTGATGGTACCAAAGAAGGACAAATCCTGGCGCCTATGTGTCGACTTCAAGGACCTCAACAAGGCTTGCCCAATGGATCCCTTCTCCCTCCCCCGCATTGATCAAATTATCGATGCTACCGCAGGACACGAGTCATTGTGTTTCCTCGACGCATACTCCGGCTACCACCAAATCAAGATGGCGGAGTCTGACCAAGCCGCAACGGCATTTATCACACCATACGGCCCCTTCTGTTTTAACACAATGCCTTTTGGGCTCAAAAACACTGGCGCAAAATATCAGCGCATGATTCAGACATGTCTGGAGAAACAGATCGGCAAAACAGTAGAGGCATACGTAGATGATGTGGTCGTTAAATCAAACATGTCCACTCTCCAATAGATGACTTGAGGCTCACATTTGACAACCTCCGAACATACGACATCAAGCTCAATCCAGAAAAATGTGTTTTCAGCATACCAGCCGGAAAGCTCCCTAGCTTCATTGTCTCCAGTAGAGGAATTGAAGCTAATCCGGCGAAAATCCTAGCTTTGTCACAGTTGGCTATACAAACGGGCCTCAAACAAACCCACAACTAACTGGATGTGTGGCGGCTCTAAGCCGCTTTATCTCCGCTTAGGAGAAAAGGCATTACACCTTTATCGCCTCCTTCGGCGCACCGAACACTTCGAGTGGACGGACGCTACCACAGCCGGACTGGAAGAAATAAAAGCCATACTGGCAACCAACCCAGTCATGGCCGCGCCAAACATCGGCGAACCAATGTTGTTATATATTGCGGCAACTCATCAAGTTGTAAGTGTAGTTCTCGTCATCGAACGAGAAGCGGACGGACATAAATTCCCTCTTAAAAAGCCGGTATATTATGTATCCACTGTCCTCACTCCATGCAAATCGCGGTACCCACATTATCAAAAGATAGCCTATGCGGTATTAATGGCATCCTGGAAGCTGCGACACTACTTTCAAGAGTGTTTGATTACAGTAGCCTCGGGAGTTCCACTTAATGATATTATAAACAACCGCGACGCCATGGGCCGGATTGCCAAATGGGCCATTGAGCTCCTCCCGTTCGACATAACATACTAACCTCGGCAAGCCATTAAATCGCAAGTATTGGCCGACTTTGTCGCCGAATGGACGGAAGCCGAACTCCCTAAAGAGTACGACGCATACTCCAATTGGATCATGCACTATAACGGCTCCAAAATGCTAGCTGGTCTGGGGGCTGGCGTCGTCCTGACGTCCCCAACCGGAGATATAGTGCAATACGTACTTCAGATACTGTATACAGACTCCAACAACACAGTCGAATACGAAGCCCTATTACATGGTCTTCGGATGGCAGTTTCCATGGGAATCCAACGCGTGGAGGTGCGTGGGGATTCGAACTCACAATATCCCAAATAAATGGAGACTTCGATGCCAAGGATCCGAAGATGGCGGCCTATCGAAACACCGTCCTAAAGATGTCAGCTCGGTTTGAGGGACTCGAATTTCACCATGTGGCTCGGGAAAACAATCAAGCGGCGGATATCCTCGCCTGCATTCAGCCCACGTCAGGTAATGGGGATTGTTTGGAGGGCGGTGGGTGGCATGTGGCTTTGGTTTGCAAAAAGATGGCAACCGGCGCAGCGTTGGACCAAGTCCTGTGCGTCTGCCCGGGCCGTCGGCCAATAAAACCCTGTACGGAAGGCCTTGCTTACAAGGGCTCGGGCTGCAGCGTGGTGGCCGCCAAGTTCGGCATGAATTTCTGCCAAAAGCTTCTGCCCTTCCTCTTCGGAGATGCACCTTAGAAGGACTCCGGTAGTGCTTTTTTATACAGCTCTCCCTCGTGGACCCTGTAGGCTTTAGATCGCCGCACTATGCAGCGTGCCTCATTTTGGTCCCCGGCAACCGAACTGTGTGTCTAAGGCGGATGGTAACAGGAGGCAGGGGACACGATGTTTTACCCAGGTTCGGGCCCTCTTGATGGAGGCAAAACCCTACGTCCTGCTTGATTATTCTTGATAATATGAGTAGTACAACAGTTGATCTACCACGAGATCGGAGAGGCTAAACCCTAGAAGCTAGCCTATGGTATGATTGTATCTTGTCCTATGGACTAAAACCCTCCAGTTTATATAGACACCGGAGGTGGCTAGGGTTACACAAGGTTGGTTACAAAGGAGGAGATATACATGTCCGTATTGCCTAGCTTGCCTTCCACGCCAGGTAGAGTCCCATCCGGACACGGGACGAAGTCTTCAATCTTGTATCTTCATAGTCCAGCAGTCCGGCCAAAGGATATAGTCCGGCTGTCCGGGACCCCCTAATCCAGGACTCCCTCAGTAGCCCCTGAACCAGGCTTCAATGACGATGAGTCCGGTGCGTAGTGTTGTCTTCGGCATTGCAAGGCGGGTTCCTCCTTCGAATACACCATAGAAGAATTTGAATACAAGGATAGTGTCCGACCCTGCAAAATAAGTTCCACATACCACCGTAGAGAGAATAATATTTCCACAAATCGGAAGCGCCGCCGTGCTCCCTTAAGCTTCTGCGCAAGCTCTCCAATGCCTTCTGGCAGGGAGACGGATGAACACAGGGCCTGGGCAATACCTTGCATCACCTGCCGAAATTGTTCGTGCAGTTGTGAGAGCTCAGATAGAAGATCACCCGCAGACCCGGGCATCTCCTCCGCGGGACAACCCATCAGCATACCTGCAGACATAACTCTATTAGCCGGCTTCTCCGCTGACCCCTTTTTAAGGGTTCGTTCCAGCACTTACTGAAAATGCTGCGTCGAAGCCGCTTATTCTCCTTCTCGGAGTCCGCAAGCCGGGCTCGAACATCTTTCAGTTCCACGCTCAGCTTGGTATTGGTGTCTTGGAGATTGTTTTTCTCCCGCCTGACATCAGTCAGCACACGTTCACCATCCTTTAGCTGTTGTACGGCATACTGGTCCTCCGGATTCTCTCCGGATTCATCTGCAATATCTACTGTTAGATCTGCAGCCACGCCGCATGCTATATGGTACCTATCATTCTTTGAAACAAATATTACCAACTGGGGAATTTTTAGGTTCCTTCAATGCGGCAACGGCGGCCCGAAGTTGGGTCTTGCATTCCTCCAGCTCCTGCGACAGTCGAGTATTCTTCTCTGTAAGAACGTGCACAATAGATGATCCTTAAATCAGTTTTGCTAACTGTTTCATGTCTCAGGGGCTACTGATACATATAATCGTCAGATTTGCTTACCCGTACATCCCTTACATACTGGTCTGTGGCTATGGCTAGACCATTTTGAGCAGCACGGAGGTTAGCGTCTCCAGAATTGAAGGCATCAAATGCCTCTGGGGAGAAGCAAGCATCACGGAGTACGGCTCGGCGACGCCTATGATTCATGGCGCTCTCCACTTCTGAATTTGTAGCGGATAGTCTATCCGCATCCTCTGCAGGAGGAGTATCCGGCGTCCGCCCCCATGTCGGCTTCCGCCTCTATGTCCGGCACTGGAGCCTGACTGGTGGAAGCATGATCGACAGCCTCATCGGACATATTCCGGTGAGCATTTTTTCTGTTAAAGAAACATGGACGTCCTTACATTTTGAGAAAGACGATAACCACGGAGCAGGGTTTTTGTCATACCTCTCGGCCGGCATCTCCGTCCTGACCGCCTTCCTTTTTGGCCTGCCCGGCCTCGGTGCCTCTTGTTGGCGAGTTGTTGCGGCTTCGGCACGGTGTCCCGAAGGCCTCCCCTGTAAAACACCATATGTATATGGTAGGTGAAGTGTCTAAAAGGGAATCCTAGTTTTTGGAGTTGGGATTTTTGGTTTTTCTTACGTGCGACGCGGGAAGCATTCCAGGATAGTTGGTTGTAATGGCCACCATGGCGTCATCACAACTTAATTGATAGAACTGCCGGTCTATCAGCTCCACGAATATGTCCGGATCTTCTTCGAGTCCGGGACCGAAGGCCCGGTCAGGGTCCTCTGGTTGTGGGGATGGGCTGTTGACCTACCTTATGGCTTTTCGCAGCTCCTGTCGCACCCAGCTTGGAGGGTTGTACATGCAGCTTGGAGGGAATACCTACGACAAAGAATGCGGGAAGAATGGAAGTGGGGGGATATAACTCACCCAGCTTGGAGGGTTGTACATGCAGAATCCATCCCGTGGCTTGATGCGGATGAACTCCTCCTCCTCTCCCTTGAACAGCTCGGATATAATTTTTGCCAAAGCAGCAGCGTTGTCCGGACCCTTGCGCCCGCAACAGGTGGCATCATCTTCCCCGTTAAAACACCATAGCGGGTGCCCTCGATATTGAAGTGGTTGCACTCCCCGCATTATACATATTGACATACCCTCGATTACTGTCAATCCTGATTGAGCTAGCGCTTTAATCCGGTTCATCAGATAAAGGACTTCTATGTTGTCTTCCTCCTGGGGGCCCTGTGGGTGCCAACTTCAGCGTTTCTTCAGAGGAGCATTGTTGAACTCAGGAAGACCTCGCCGAACAGGGTCCGGAAGGGGGACGTCCTCCATGTAAAACCATTCCGAAGGCCAGTCTTCGGACGTCTTCTTCGGAGTACGGACAGGTATCCGGTTTCGGTGATGCGCCATATTTCGGCTCCGCCCACTTGATAAAGTTACACCTTCTGTGTGCGGGGGACGAGGCAAAATAACCTTTTCCACAGCTCTAAATGAGCCTCGCAGCCCAGGAATAACTCGCAAAGGGCAACATAGCCGGCGATGTGTAATATGGAAGCAGGGGTGAAATTATGCAGTTGGAGGCCGTAAAACTCCAGGAGCCCGCGGAGGAACGGATGAATTGGAAATCTGAGTCCCCTTAATAAATAAGGAACAAGGCATACCCGCTCCCCCGTAGAGGGACTGGGGAAGCTCTCCGCTTGCTCCCCGCAATTGTAGGTGGCGAGCCCGGCTCGGACGGGAACCATATATGCTGGAGGGAGAAATCCCTTAGTCTGCAGTTCGACTAATCGACTGTGTGGGACTGAACACCTCACCCAATCACCGGGCTTAGGGCTACGTGGGCGAGAGGAGGAGCTGCGGAGGTCGGCCATGCTGGAGTGGATCTTTCTGAAGCGCGTTCCGATGGATTCTCGCTGGGGGAGGATGGTATGGACTGGATCTAAGAATCCCCATCCCTTTAATAGACAATTTATTTATCTGTCTAGGGGGGCGAATGTAAAAATGCCCAGGCGCCTCGTATTCATTCGACGCGTGGAAGATAGCCCTTATTGGGCGCAGAAGCCAAGAGGTCCAACATTTATGGGACCGGACACTACTTAACAAACGTTCAAATTTTGGAGAAGAACCTGCCTTGCAATGCCGAAGACAATACTGCGCGCCAGACTCATCGTCATTGAAGCCTGGTTCGGGGGCTACTGAGGGAGTCCTAGATTAGGGGGTATCCCGACATCCGGATTATATCCTTTGGCCGAACTGTTGGACTATGAAGATACAAGATTGAAGACTTCGTCCCGTGTCCGGATGGGACTCTACTTGGTGTGGAAGGCAAGCTAGGCAATACAGATATGTATATCTCCTCCTTTGTAACCGACCTTTTGTAACCCTAGCCTCCTCTGGTGTCTATATAAACCGGAGTGTTTTAGTCCATAGGACAACATACAATCACACCATAGGCTAGCTTCTAGGGTTTAGCCTCTCCGATCTCGTGGTAGATCAACTATTGTACTACTCATATTATCAAGAATAATCAAGCAGGACGTAGGGTTTTACCTCCATCAAGAGGGCCCGAACCTGGGTAAAACATCGTGTTCCCTCCCTCCTATTACCATCTGCCTTAGACGCATAGTTAGGGACCCCGTACCCGAGATCCGCCGGTTTTGACACCGACAATCACTGACGTTTTTCTGTTCGTGTGATCTGAAGACTTGTTACACTTGAGGACTGTGGATCCTCCAGCCGGTTAGGCGTCGCGTTCTGTGCATCCTAGAGTCATTGTGGATTGCAGGTGAACGAAGTTTGTGAAGGTTTGGAAGTCTACTTGAAGACTTACTAGAGTGATTGGGCGAGGACTGTGTGTCCTTAGCTCAAGGGGAATAAGGTGAAGACGTGGTCTTCTGAGTTAAATCACAACCTTCCTAACCAGACGTACAGTTTTCACAGCAACTGGAACTGGTCTACCAAATCCTTCTCTTCACCAAGCTACTGGTTCTATCCTTCACTTCCCTTTACTTTATAGTTTGCCTTCATGAAGTCACTGCCTACCTGTATGATCTGATTGACTTCCCTGAGTGAAGACTGTTTACTGTGGGGCTTCGTACTGGCTTCCATCCTGATCCTTACTACCTAGCTGCCGATAGTCCTCGTGCTTTCACTTCATTGCTTACTTGACCTTGGCTTGTCTAGTGTAGTCTACCTTCCGCTGCTTATCAATAGGTTCATTTCTATCGTTTTTCTTTGAAGCCCCCGTGTTTTCAAGACTTTCATAAAAATCGCCTATTCACCCCCTCTAGTCGATAACTAGCACTTTCACTTGGTATCAGAGCAAGGTGCTCCCTTGTTCTGTGTGATTCGGTTTAACCACCTGGAGTTTTTGCTATGTCGACTGCAGGGATAATCAAAGTCTCCGCTGCGTGCCCTGTCTATGATGGCACTGGTTACCCTTACTGGAAGAATAAGATGTGCATGCATCTTAAATCCATTAACGTCGACCTCTGGTATGTCGTCAAGAACGACGTTCCCAAGGTTGGTGAAGGTATCACCCCTGCCGATGTTAAGAGGTTCATTCAACTAGACTCAATCGCCAAGAACATCATCTGTGGTCACCTAACCAAAGGAAAGTACGGCTGTGTGAGTGCACTGGAAACTGCGAAGCTAGTCTTGGACTGGCTCTCCAAGGTCAATGAAGGTGTCTCAACCCAGAGAGACTCAAGGATTAGTGTTCTTTGCAACCTCTTCAACCACTTCAAGAGAAATGACGATGAGAATGTCCAGCTCACATTTGATCGCCTCACTGATATCACAAATGAACTTGGCACACACGGCGCCACTGAGAACACCAAGCAAGAAATCGTCAAGACGCTTCTGAGGTCGCTTGACAGCTCATTCGACACCTTGGCCCTGATGATTCAAGAACACCCTGACTTCAAGACTCTCGATCCGTCTGACATACTTGATAGGCTCAACACACATGAGTTCTAGCAATCTGAGAAAAGAGATATCTATGGTACTAACTATGGAAGAACTCGTGCTTTGAAGGCAAAAGATGTTTCCTCATCTGAAGAAGAATCTGACTGCAGTTCTAAGGATCCTGAGGAAATTGGAAAGGAGCTTGCTATGCATGTGAAGAAGTTCCAGAGGTTCACCAAGAAGAAAGTCTTTAGAAAGTCCTCAAGATCCAACTCAAGAAACGATGAATCTTCCTAGCGTGACTACAAGAAGAGAACATGCCACAAGTGCAAGAAACCTGGTCACTACATGTCTGAGTGTCCTTAGTGGGATAATGAGACCAAGAATAAGAAGAGCAAGGAATATGATTCTAATGACAAGAAGAAGAAGAAATCCTCAAAGTCTTCTTCCAAGTCTTCATCGAAGTCTTCATCACACAAGAAGAGATCATACAGCAAGGCTCGTGCGTTTGTTGACAAGGAGATGGATTCAGAGGAGGAGTCTACATCCGAGGAGGCAGAGGTGGAGTCTGAGGAGGAATCTGATTCAGGCGTGGCAAGCCTGGCTCTAGCTTCAGCGTATCTCGCCAAGTCCATCTTCAACACTGAAGACAATGGCTTCATCATCAACACTAATGCTAATGATGAGGATGACTCTGCCCCCACCTACCGCTTCATGGCACTTGGTGCCAAGGTAAACTCACGCGATGCTTACTTTCAAACTTCAAGTAAACATGACTCTAAATGTGAATCTAAACCCGGCTACAAAACACTTGCTAAAATTGCAACAGAACAACAAAATGCTATGGAACATATTCAAAATTTGCTAGACAAAAGCGATGACCTGTTGGACGCGGAAATGACTCGAACTCACTCCTTAATTGAAGACATTAAAAATCTTCACGTTAAGTATGAAGAACTTGAAACTCATCATGAAACACTCTCAACTACTCATGAAAAAGTCTCGTACGATTATCTTGAAAGGAAGCAAGAGCTTGAGAACTTGAGATCGGCTCATGAAGATCTTCAAAAGGAGAATGAGTCACTCCGCGCTCAATAGATCAGTTCCGCTCAGGAAGACTTTGAGCCACCATGTTTAAAATGTCTTGAGCGTGATAATGCTGCTTCTGATGCTGGATGTTCTACTGTCTCTACTGTTGCTATGTCTTCAACTGCTGATGTGGAAACTAACCCCTCTTCTGAGGATACCACTACTATTGCTGATGAGAATGCCAGGTTGAAGACATTGCTTGAAACAGGGATGTACAAAAGCCTCAAAGGGCATCAGACACCGTGCGATGTCCTCAGGAAAAATTCTGAACTGATACCCTAGGAAAGAGGGTGTTGGGTTCGAGAGGAAAATGAATGTTGATGGTTCCTACTGGAAGCCTAAGCAGTACACAAAAACCACATGGGTTGCTGCAAAGGGACCTTCAGTGGATCCATCTACCTTATCTGGCTTCACTTGTGCTAACCCTATTATCATTGATGAATCCTTTGATGCAAACTATAAACTATTCAAGAATCAGAATGGTGAATTGTTTGCCAGGTATATTGGTACTAACTGCAGGAATGGAGCACCTTTGAAGAAGATCTGGGTGCCCAAGAGTTGTCTTGAGAATCTTTAGGTGAATGTCATCATGACACCACCTGGGAAGAAGACAAACCCCGGACCAAAGGCTTCATACAGACAGAGGACTCACCAGAGTCACCCTAACGCAAATGTTTAGCAGGGAAACCATGCTTAGACTTATGAATATGAGCGTGTTTCATCAAACCGCTATGTTCATAAGACCAAGAACTATTCTGCTTATTATTATGAGTATTATTCACCTCTTGCAAGGCTATTTGCTAGGGCTCCAAAGCCAAAGTTCTCAGATGCTGCACTTGGACTCATTGCTTCTAAGCCACCCCTGAAGATGTGGGTGGTTAAGAAAAATTATGTCTCTTTTGCAGGGAAAGGTCTCCCCAGCCGGAAATCAAAGGCGTCCGATGCCTATGTTGGGGGCCTAAAACATCTTGTGGGGAACAAGATAAAATGCCCAAATAGTCTTACTATGTATTTATTCCTGGATTCCTTGAAAATCATTCCATCTACCCTCACTAGGATTTGAACTTTGATAATATGCTTGTTCGTCAAATATTTATGCTTCACATTTCCTGTGGTGAAGCCTATCCCCTAACTGCACTATACGGTACGATACCAAAGACTTCTGAGTGGATTATGGGCAGTGGATGCACTAACCACAAGACTAGTGATCGATGTCTTCCCATGGACTCAACCTTATGTCCATCTGACAAAAGACACATCACATTTGCTGACACTGGTAAAAGCAAGGTATTCGGTCTAGGTAGAGTTCCAGTCTCAAAGGATCAGCACATGGATAAAGTGATGATTGTTGAATACCTTGGTTTCAACTTAATGTCTGTCTCAATGCTTTGTGACTTGAACATGATTGTGATATTTGTAAAATATCGTTGCCATGTTCTTATGGAATTTGACAAATCTCTAGTCTTTGAAGGGTAGCAAAAAGATGATCTTTACATGGTAGATTTCTCAGCAGGACCACAGTCAGCCGTATGTCTTCTAGCAAAAGCTTCAGAGTGCTAGCTCTGGCATCAGAGGCTAGGGCATGCTGGCATGAGGAACTTGTACACTCTCGTGAAGAAGAAGCATGTCGTAGGCATCGAGGGCGTCAAGTTCAAGAAGGATCATCTGTGTGGTGCATGTGAAGCTGGAAAGATGACAAGGGCCAAGCATCCCTCGAAGACAATCATGACGACATCTTGTCCCTTGGAGCTGCTTCACATGGACTTATTTGGCCCTACTCACTACTCTACACTTACTACCACTGCTTGCCTCTATGGTTTCATCATTGTTGATGATTATTCAAGATACACATGGGTACACATAATTCTCTATGTCATCATGTACAGGATGTCTTTAGAAGATTCGCCAATCATGCCATGACGAACTATGGCATCACGATCAAGCACATCAGAAGTGACAACGGCATAGAATTCAAGAACACCGGCCTCGACACTAATCTTGATACATTGGGCATCACTCATGAGTTCTCAGCTCCATACAAACCTCAGCAGAATGGCATCATGGAGCGCAAGAACAGAACCCTCAGTCAGATGGCATGGACTGTAACACCCAGGATGTAATTTGCCATATTTGTACTCCGACTCTTGCCATTTCCGTCTTTAAGTTATGAGATTCGTGGTTGGGTTTTGTCTTCGTTTTGCATTTTTTCCATGTCATGTATTCCATATCATGTCATCATGTGCATCGCATTTGCATACGTGTTCGTCTCATGCAGCCGAGCATTCCCCTGTTGTCCGTTTTGCAATCCGACACTCCTACGTCCTCCGGCACCCCCTTTTGTCTCTTTTTGTATGCGGGTGTTAAACATTCTCGGAATGGACCAAGATTTGCCAAGCGGCCTTGGTACACCACCGGTAGACCGCCTGTCAAGTTCCGTGCCATTTGGAGTCCGTTTGATACTCGAACGGTTAACCAGGGAACCGGAAAGGCCTCGTGTGTGTTGCAGCCCAACACCCCTCCAAAACGGTCCAATAACCCTTCCAAACCCCTTCCATGTCCTCCACCGTCGGATCATGATCGCGTGGGCAAAAATTACACCTCATTTGGACACTCCTACCTCCTCCTACCTACAAGTAGGTGCCCTCCCTGATTTTTTCGCGCAGTCCAACCCTAACCTAGTCCCTCTCCGCCGCCAGACGTGTCCGCCGCCGCCGGCCGTGCCCTCCGGCGCCAGACACGTCCACCGCCACCGCGCCCAGCCAGTCGCCACCTGCCATGTGTCCCCGAGCCCCACCTCCGCTGCCGGCCCGCCGCGGGCCCCCGAGGCCCAGTCGTCGTCCGTCGCCCGCTCCCTACCGCGCCGCTTCCCCCGCTCCCCGCGCCGCCCGGAGTTGCTCTCCGCAGCCGCGCCGCCCGGAGCTGCTCGCCGCCCGCCGCCACGGATCACCTCCGCCGCCCCCGCCGCTCCCCGCTAGTGCCATCCTCGCCACCCGCGCGCCGTCCCGCGGCCGGATCCGGAGCCCCTCGCCGCCGATCCGCCCGTCCCCTTCGTCTCCGACCATGTTCCGGTGAAACTCTGGCTGCCCCAGTGATCTTCGGCGATCCTCGAAGTCCATGCCCAAAGCCCGCAGATCCAGATCCAAAACGGAGGTTGACCCCGAATTTTGCCTAAGTCCATAAATTTTAGCATTCTGGAGCCCTATTCATCATGCCATACCATTGTGTGTGCTGCTCCATTTTGTATGTGCAATATATCAAAATGTTCACCAGGATGTGCTCTTCATTTTGTTCCATTGTGACATGCTTGTTTGAGTCCATATTGATGCCCAAATTGTGGATGCAAGAGCGCTATAAATTGTTAGGTGCTGATTCTCATCAGAGTATGAGGATTTGTCATTTTTGCTACATTTATTGTGTGCTGCATATGGGCATGAGCTCTACATGTATTTTGATATATGCCATGCCATCTTTACAGGGGTGTTTGTCATGTATTTTTGCGATCTTTGTGGTGACTAGCACAAGCATGCAAAGTAGCCTTCGTGATATTGTTGATTTCAGGATCTCAGGATTTTGGCCAAGTCTTTCTCTGCTGTTATTTTGATGCCATGTAACCATGTTGCTACAGTGAGATACATGCATTATTTGAGTTGCTACAGTAAGGATGATTTGGACATATGGTTATGCTCTATCCATCCATGCCCATGTTTGCATTTATGGAGCGCCATAGAATTACTTAGTCTTGCTCTATTTTGCTATAAAATGTTCCTGGCAGATTGTTTACATGTTAATAAATTTTGCCATGGTTGTTGTAGTTGGTCCAAGCATGCTATAAACTTGCTCTTGCCTTGGTTAGCTTCTTGATCTTGTCTTATTGCTACAGGTATGCTTGTCTTGTCACGCAATGCCTTGTGTTGAGTGAATCGAGCTCGCAAACATGCCTTCATAACTCTGTTTTTGCATTGCTCAGTTTTCTGTTAGTCTGAATCTGTTAACGAAACTTGCTATGTTTACATGGGTGCCATCATGTCTTCTGTGCCTTTTTGGCTGATGGTCAGTAAGGGAATTTTGTTCTATGAATTTAGTAGATTCATGCCATGCCTTTGTTTGCTATGATCTGTTCTGTAGCATGTTGTTAGCTTGCACTAAACATGGCTTCCTGATATTAATTCCTGGCATGTTGATATTTTCACCAAGTCTGTGAAGCTGATATCTTTTGCAGTTTTGCCATGCTTGTTTGAACCTACTCTTGTGTGATTTAGCCATAGATCAATGTTCATGTTTTGTCAAGCATCTTGAGTATATGACTGCCATGTGCTTTGTTGCTATGTTGGAGTGCAAAAGCTTAGTTTCTTGTTGCATTCTAGATGGCATCGTGTTGTTAATCGCAGAATTGTGCCATTCTCGTTTTGCTTGCCATTTGCAAACCGTGCATCCGATTCCGGTGATCTTTATATAGATTTTGACCGAAATCATCTCATCTTTCCAGAAGCACACATGGTTTGCCAAGTTGAGGCTTGGTTCAATCTTTCCCTTACGAAGCACGCATATGCATTGCATATCATATCTCGCATATCATGCCATGTTTTGCATCATGTTTCTTGCGCATTGCACCATTATTGATTGTTGATATTTTGCTCGTGTTCTTGCATAGGGTAGAGCCGGGAGACGATTGCGTTATTGAGGAACCGGTTGAGTACACTTACGAGGATCAAGCTTTCGTCAACTCAGAGAACTTTGCAGGCAAGACGACCATACCCTCGAAATCACTTCTATCTTCTCTTGCTAGTTGTTCGCTCTTTTGCTATGCCGCGATACCTACCACTTGCCAGATCATGCCTCCCATATTGCCATGTCAAGCCTCTAACCCACCTTTCCTAGCAAACCGTTGTTTTGCTATGTTACCGCTTTGCTCAGCCCTTCTTATAGCATTGTTAGTTGCAGGTGGAGATGGAGTTTGTTCCATGTTGGAACATGGATATTGTTGGGATATCATTATTATATCTTGTTTACTTAATGCAACTATATACTTGGTAAAGGGTGGAAGGCTCGGCCTTATGCCTGGTGTTTTGCTCCACTCTTGCCGCCCTAGTTTCCGTCATACCGGTGTTATGTTCCTTGATTTTGCGTTCCTTACGCGGTTGGGTGTTATGGGAACCCCTTGACAGTTCGCCTTGAATAAAACTCCTCCAGTAAGGCTCAACCTTGGTTTTACCATTTGCCTACCTACCACCATATACCCTTTCACTTGGGTTCTGCAGACTCAAGGGTCATCTTTATTTTAACCCCCCCGGGCCAGTGCTCCTCTGAGTGTTGGTCAGAAACGGGCAACCTACGGCGCCACCTCGGGGCAACTCAAGGGTTGGTTTTACTCGTAGCTTGACCTATCCGGTGTGCCCTAAGAATGAGATACGTGCGACTCCTATCGAGATTTGTCGGCACATCGGGCGGCTTTGCTGGTCTTGTCTTACCATTGTCGAAATGTCTTGTAACCGGGATTCCGAGACTCATCGGGTCTTATCCTTCATTGACCGTGAGAGCTTGTGATGGGCTAAGTTGGGACACCCCTGCAGGGTTTTGAAATTTCGAAAGTCGTGCTCGCGGTTATGGGCAGATGGTACTTTGTTAATGTCCAGTTGTAGAGAACTTGAACTTAACTTAATTAAAATGAATCAACCGCGTGTGTTGCCATGATGGTCTCTTTTCGGCGGAGTTCAGGAAGAACATGGTCTCGTGTTATGATTGAACGTAAGTAGCTTTAGGATCACTTCTTGATCACTTTTAGTTTCTCGACCATGCTTTTCTTCTCTTCTCGCTCTCTTTTGCGTAAGTTAGCCACCATATATGCTAGTGCCTACTGCAGCTCCACCTCACTACCCCTTTCCTACCTTTAAGCTTAAATAGTCTTGATCGTGAGGGTGTGAGATTGCTGAGTCCCTGTGACTCACAGATACTTCCAAAACAGATGCAGGTGCCGATGATGCCAGTGTAGGGGATGCTACCGAACTCAAGTGGGAGTTCAATGAGGATTCGGGCCGCTACTATGTTTCTTTTCCGAATGATCAGTAGAGGAGCCCAGTTGGGGCGATCGGGGATCTTGCATTTGGGGTTGTCTTTATTTATGTTGGTTCCATAGTTGGACCTTGATTGTATTCTAGATGATGTATGCTATATTTATGTATTGTGTGAAGTGGCGATTGTAAGCCAACTCTTTATCCCTTTCTTATTCAGTACATGGGATGTGTAAAGATTACCCCTCTTGCGACATGCCTACCATGCAGTTATGCCTCTAAGTCGTGCCCCGACACGTGGGAGATATAGCCGCATCGTGGGTGTTACAAGTTGGTAATCAGAGCCTTCCCCGACTTAGGAGCCCCCTGCTTGATCGAATCGCTGACATTGTTGAGTCTAGAAAAATGTTTTGAGTCTTATAGGATAATATATATCGGAGAGTAGGATTCTTTTTACTCCTCGGTCCCTTCATCACTCTGGTGAGGCTTCCTGACGTAGAATTTTGACTCTTCTCTCCTCAAGTTTCACGAAAAAAGAATTAGGATCACGCGGGTATCTTGGAATCATTCAATGGTTTTGTGATGAGAACATTGTTCTTGGTGCCTCCTGACATTTAGGGGTTGTGGCAGTGTCCCGGGGAGTTGAGCTCCGAGGTGTTGTCGTCCCAATTTTATCGTTGCAGTTCTGGAATACCTGAGTTCGCCGACATCGAAAATCTCTTTTATGCAGTTGTTGGTGAGATAACCTCGACGCCACCCAGTACTGGGGCGGGAGCTCGGGAGTATTGCCATAACTCGTATAATGGATGCTTTTCGAAGGATGGATACAGCTGGATGTAGGATTTGCTAGTTTTGGGTGAGATATTATGCTTCCCCTGTATCCCAACACCTGATTGCATAACCAGAAAGTTTCGGGAGTTTCATAGGTGGGAATTCATGTAGCTCTAGTGTTTCTTCCCGCAGATAGTTAGTTTGTGATTGGGTAATCCTTACCAATTATTTGTTCATGTCCGTACCTTGTTGTTTTTTTCATCTATCTCTATCAAAGTGGCTTCTCAATTTATGAAAGTGTGCTAATTTACTTTGGAATTCATTCGTTCATTCTTGTTCGAATGTTAAGGCTATATGTTGCAATTTCGATCCATTGATTCAGCTTGAATATATGTCTTTCAAGATGCTAACGGATGTCAACCTCTTCAGGATGGCTCCTCCAACGCGTCAAAATCCGGAACCTCCGCCACCACCTCCACCTCCGGAGGCATGGCAAGCTGTCATGGCCGCCACCAACAGCAACACTCAGATGCTTTTGCAACTCTTGCAAGAGCGCAACCAAGGAAATCAAGGCGAAGGCAACAATCAATCTCAGTTTGCTACCCTCAATCAGTTCCTCGCAAACCAGCCGAAGTCCTTCAGTAATTGTGTCGAGGCCACATACACTGACGATTGGCTCGTGGATATCTGCAAACATTTTGGGTCTAGCAATGTCAGGCCTGAGGACTTTGTCAAGTTTGCTTCGTTCCAACTCAAAGACCAAGCTGCTAAGTGGTATCAACAATACAGAGATTCCAGAGGAGGTCGTGTGATTACCTGGGATGATTTCCGCCGAGACTTCAAAGCTCACCACATTCCACAAAGTGTTGCTGGGAGTAAGCGCGAGGAGTTCCACAATCTCAAGCAAGGCAGCATGTCTGCTTACCAATACAACATCCTGTTTCAGAGGCTCGCTCGCTTCGCTAAACAAGACTTCCCTGACGAAAAGAGCATGGTTTATCAATTCAGAGGTGGCCTCAGAGAAGATCTGCAATTAGCTCTCGTGCTTTTTGAGCCGACCAAGTATGATGAATTCTACAACATGGCACTAAAGCAAGAGAATGCTCAGCTCAAGTGTGATGCATCTAAGAAGAGAGTCATGGATGCAACTCCATCTTCTTCTTCAACTCAAGTGGCAGCTAAGCAGCAGAAGTTTTGGTTGCCTCCTTCTCCTCCATTCCGTCAGCCTTATCAGCAGAAGAGTAAAGGTGGCAATGGATCTTCCCACCCACCCAACCCAGGCTATCAGAACAAACCTCCGTCTCATACTCCAAGGTCAAGTGCTCCATATCACCGTCCGCTCTCAGAGGTTACTTGCAACAAGTGTCAGCAGAAAGGGCACTATGCAAACAATGCTTCAACCAAAGGCGCCTTCCGCCTCCTCCTCCTATGAGATCTGCCAGCAATGCATTGGTCAAGCATAATCCCAAGCATGCCAAGGTCAACATGATGAACGTAGCTCAGGCAAAGGACTCTTTAGAAGCGATCATTGGTAAGCTTCCAGTCAACTCTATTCCTGAAAAAATTCTTTTTGATACTGGTGCGTCACATTGTTTCATGTCAAGACTGTTTTTGCCAGACATGACTTCAACACTTCACTTTTGGTTAAACCCATGGCTGTCATTTCTCCGGGTAAACATTTGAGATCTAGCTTGATAGCTCCTGATGTGTCAATCAAGATGGGCAACTACAAATTTCTGGCTTCTCCAATTGTTCTTGGTGACTCGGATATTGATCTAATTCTCGGCTTGGACTGGCTTTCTAAGTACAAGGCTCAACTTGATTGTGCTTCCAGGCAAATTCAATTGACACACTCTTCTGAGGATGTGATCATCTATGCCGCTTGTGATGATACCATTCGACTGTTTTCTCTCAACGAGAAGGGCGAGTTGAATGCCATCTCTCATATTCCAGTCGTTTGTGAATATCAAGACGTCTTTCTAGAAGAGCTTCTAGGAATGCCTCCTCACCGGCCAGTTGAATTCGTCATCGATCTTGAGCCTGGCACGGAACCTATTTGCAAACGTCCTTACAAGCTTCGACCAGAAGAGTTGAAGGAGCTAGAGAAACAACTCGATGAACAAGAGTGTATGGGTCTGATTAGACGGAGTTGTTCTCCATGGGGTTGTGGTGTTCTTTTTGTCAAGAAGAAGGATGGAACGGAACGACTCTGCGTCGACTACCGTCCATTGAACAAGAAAACAATAAAGAACAAGTATCCACTTCCCAACATCAATGAGCTTTTCGAGCAACTTAAAGGTGCTCAAGTATTCTCCAAGCTTGACCTCCGTATGGGTTATCATAAGATTCACATTCGGGAACGAGATATTCCCAAGACAGCATTCAGAATAAGCTATGGTTCTTATGAATACACTGTCATGTCTTTCAGCCTTGTCAATGCTCCTCCAACGTTCTCTCGCATGATGAACTTCATCTTCAACCGTTACACAAATGATTTTTTCTTGGTGTATCTCGATGATATTTTGGTCTTTTCCAAGAATAAGGAGGATCATGCCAAGCATTTGAGATTGGTACTCGACAAACTTAGAGAACATCAGTTCTATGCGAAGTTTTCAAAGTGTGAGTTTTGGCTCGATGAGGTTCTCTACCTTGGACATATCATCTCCGCCAAAGGCATAGCTGTTAATCCTGAGAATGTGTCTGCAATTGTGAATTGGGAACCACCTCAGAATGTCAAGCAGCTCCGCAGTTTCCTTGGGCTTGCAAGCTATTGTCGAAGATCCGTTGAGAATTTCTCTAAGATTGCAAAGCCTCTTTCCAACCTCCTCCAGAAGCATGTGAAGTATGTCTGGACTCCTGAACGTGACGTGGCTTTCAACACACTCAAAGAGAAATTAGTCACAGCTCCTGTTTTGACTCCTCCTGATGAATCCAAACCATTCGAAGTTTTTTGTGATGCCTCCCTGCAAGGTCTCGGTACTGTGTTAATGCAAGAGAAGAAAGTTGTGGCCTATACCTCTCGCCAGTTGAAACGCAACGAAAAGAACTACCCCACTCATGATCTCGAGTTGGCGGCAGTTGTGTTAACATGGAGACATCTCTTTTTGTGAAGGAAAGTGGACATCTTCACTGATCATAAGAGCCTCAAGTACATCTTCACTCAACCCAACCTCAACCTCAGGCAGACTCATTAGGTCGAGATGATTCAAGAGTATAACCCGAGTATTGAATATACTCCAGGCAAGGCCAATGTCATTGCAGACACTTTGAGCAGGAAGGCTTACTGCAACAGCCTAATTCTCAAGCCCTTCCAACCGGACCTTTGTGAAGCTTTCCGCAAGCTGAACCTCCAAGTTGTTCCTCAAGGCTTTGTTGCCAACCTCCAAGTCTCTCCTACTTTGGAAGATCAGATTCATGAGTCACAACTTCTTGATGCAATGGTGAAGAAGTTGAAAAATGGGATTGCCAAGAGCCAACCCAAGTACAAGTGCTATCACCTTGATGACAAAGATACTCTATTATTCGAGGATCAAATTGTGGTTCCTAAAGGTGATCTTCGGAAAGTCATTATGTACGAGGCTCACAATTCCCTCCTATCCATTCATCCTGGAAGTACAAAGATGTACAATGACCTCAAGCAGTCGTATTGGTGGACTCGAATGAAGCATGAAATTGCTCAGTTCGTGAATGAATGTGATGTCTGAAGAAGAGTGAAAGCAGAACACCAACGACCAACTGGTATCCTCCAACCTCTTGCCATTCCATAATGGCAGTTTGACCATATTGAGATGGACTTCATGACTGGATTTCCCAAGTCCAAGCATGGCAATGATGCTATCTTTGTTTTCATCGACAAGCTTACTAAAGTGGCTCATTTTCTTCCTATCAAAGAATCTATCACATCAGCTCTGTTGGCAGAGCTATACACTTCCAGGATTGTCTCCTTGCACGGCATTCCGCAGGTGATATCTTTAGATCGTGGAAGCATATTTACTTCTAAGTTCTGGGACTCCTTTCAAAAGGTCATGGGCACCAACATTCACTTCAGCACAGCCTTCCATCCCCAAACTAGTGGCCAAGTCGAGCGAGCCAATCAAATTCTTGAAGATATGCTCAGGGCTTGTGTCGTTTCTTTTGATATGAAGTGGGAAGATTGTCTTCCATATGTCGAGTTCTCCTACAACAACAGCTTCCAAGCGAGTTCGGGCAAGGCCCCATTCGAGATTCTCTATGGAAGAAAGTGTCGTACCCCTCTTAATTGTTTAGAGACTGGTGAACGCCAACTTCTTGGCAATGACTTAATCACAGAGGCTGAAGAAATGTGCAAAGTCATTCGTGAAAATCTCAAAGCCACGCAATCACGCCAGAAAAATTACTATGATAGCAAGCATCGTGACATGGCTTTCGAGATCGGAGACCATGTCTACCTCCGTGTATCTCCAATGAAAGGTACTCGTCGCTTCGGTATCAAAGGGAAGCTTGCCCCTAGATATGTGGGTCCTTTCAAGATCATTGGCAAAAGACGTGACCTCGCCTATCAACTTGAACTTCCCTCCAACTTCGCAAACGTGCCCGACGTGTTTCACGTGTCACAGCTTCGCAAGTGCTTCAAGACTCCTGACCGCACTATCAACTTCGAAGAGATTGATCTCCAAGAAGATATGTCTTATCATGAGCATCCCGTTGCTATTCTTGAAGAAACTGAGCGCAAAACTCGCAACAAGTCAATCAAATTCCTGAAAGTGAAGTGGTCACACCATTCTGACCGAGAAGCCACCTAGGAACGCGAGGACCACCTCCGTTCCGAATATCTGGAGTTCTTTCAGTCCTAGATCTCGGGACAAGATCCTTTCGTAGTAGTGTAGTGTTGTAACACCCCAGATGTAATTTGCCATATTTGTACTCCGACTCTTGCCATTTCCGACTTTAAGTTATCAGATTCGTGGTTGGGTTTTGTCTTCGTTTTGCATTTTGTCCATGTCATGCATTTCATATAATGTCATCATGTGCATTGCATTTGCATACGTGTTCGTCTCATGCATCCGAGCATTTTCCCAGTTGTCCGTTTTGCAATCCGACACTCCTACATCCTCCGGCACCCCCTTTTGTCTCTTTTTGTGTGCGGGTGTTAAACATTCTCGGAATAGACCGAGATTTGCCAAGCAGCCTTCGTACACCAGCGGTAGACCGCCTGTCAAGTTTTGTGCCATTTGGAGTCCGTTTGATAATCCAGCAGTTAACCGGGGAACCGGAAAGGTCTCGTGTGTGTTGCAGCCCAACACACCTCCAAAACGGCCCAATAACCCTTCCAAACCCCTTCCATGTCCTCCACCATCGGATCATGATCGTGTGGGCGAAAACTACACCTCATTTGGACACTCCTACCTCCTCCTACCTACAAATAAGTGCCCTCCCCGATTTTTTTTCACGCAGTCCAACCCTAACCTAGTCCCTCTCTGCCGCCGGACGTGTTCGCCGGCGCCGAACACGTCCACCGCCATCACCGAACACGTCCACCGCCACCGTGCCCAGCCAGTCGCCGCCTGCCACGTGTCCCCGAGCCCCGCCTCCACCGCAGGCCCGCCGCGGCCTGCAGCGGGCCCCCGAGGCCCGGTCGCCGTCCGCCGCACGTGCCCTACTGCGCCGCTTCCCCCGCTCCCCGCGCTGCCCGGAGTTGCTCGCCGCGGCCGCGCCACCCTGAGCTGCTCGCCACCCACAGCCGCGGATCGCCTCCACCGCCCCCGCAGCTCCCCGCCAGCGCCGTCCTCGCCGCCCGCGCGCCGTCCCGCGGCCGGATCTGGAGCCCATCGCCGCAGATCCGCCTGTCCCCTCTGTCTCCTGCCGTGTTTCGGCAAAACTCCGGCCGCCGCAGTGATCTACAACGATCCTCGAAGTCCGTGCCCGAAGCCCCCAGATCCAGATCCAAAACGGAGGTTGACCTTGAATTTTGCCTAAGTCCTTAAATTATATCATTCTGGAGCCCTGTTCATCATGCCAAAACTTTGTGTGTGCTGCTCCGTTTTGTGCGTGCAATATATCAAAATGTTCATCATGATGTGTTCTTCATTTTGTTCCATTGTGACATGCTTGTTTGAGTCCATCTTGATGCCCAAATCATTGATGCAAGAGTGCTATAAATTGTTAGGTGCTGATTCTCATCAGAGTATGAGGATTTTTCATTTTTGCTACATTTATGGAGTGCCCTAGAATTACTTAATCTTGCTCTACTTTTGCAATAAAATGTTCCTGGCAGATTGTTTACATGTTAATCAATTTTTCCATGGTTTTTGTAGTTGATCTAAGCATGCTATTAACTTTCTCTTGCCTTGGTTAGCTTCTTAATCATGTCTTCTTGCTGCAGGTATGCTTGTCTTGTCATGCAATGCCTTGTGTTGAGTGTATCGAGCTCGCAAACATGCCTTCATAACTCTGTTTTTGCTTTTCTCAGTTTGCTGTCAAGTCTGAATCTGTTAACGGAACTTGCTATGTTTACATGGGTGCCATCATGTCTTCTATGCCTTTTTGGCTTATGGTCAGTAAGGGACTTTTGTTCTATGCATTTAGTAGATTCATACCATGCCTTTGTTTGCTATGCTCTGTTCCTGTAGCATGCTGTTAGCTTGCACTAAACATGGCTTACTAATGTTAATTCCTGGCATGTTGATATTTTCACTAAGTCCGTGAAGCTGATATCTTTTGCACTTTTGCCATGCTTGTTTGAACCTGCTCTTATGTGATTTAGCCGTAGCTCAGTGTTCATGTTTTGTCAAGGATCTTGAGTATATCACTTCCATGTGCTTTGTTGCTATGTTGGAGTGTAGTAGCTTAGTTTCTTGTTGCATTCTAGATGGTATCGTGTTGTTAATCGCAGAATTGTGCCATTCTCGTTTTGCTTGCCATTTGCAAACCGTGCATCCGATTCCGGTGATCTTTATATCGATTTCGATCGAAATCATCTCATATTTCCAGCGGCACACTTGGTTTGTCAAGTTGAGGCCTGGTTCAATCTTTCCCTTCCGAAGCACGCATATGCATTGCATATCACATCTCGCATATCATGCCATGTTTTGCATCATGTTGCTTGCGCATTGCACCGTGATTCATTGTTGGTCTTTTGCTTGTGTTCTTGCCTTGGGTAGAGCCGGGAGACGAGTGCGTGATCGAGGAACCCGTTGAGTACTCTTACGAGGATCAAGCTTTCGTCAACTCGGAGAACTTTCCAGGCAAGATGACCATAGCCTCGAAATCACTTCTATCTTTGCTTGCTAGTTATTCACTCTTTTGCTGTGCCACGATACCTACCATTTGCCATATCATGCCTCCCATATTGCCATGTCAAGCCTCTAACCCACCTTTCCTAGCAAACCGTTGTTTGTCTATGTTACCGCTTTGCTCAGCCCTTCTTATAGCGTTGTTAGTTGCAGGTGGAGATGAAGTTTGTTCCATGTTGGAACATGGATATTGTTGGGATATCATTATTATATCTTGTTTACTTAATGCACCTATATACTTGGTAAAGGGTGGAAGGCTCGGCCTTATGCCTGGTGTTTTGTTCCACTCTTGCCGCCCTAGTTGCCGTCATACCGGTGTTATGTTCCTTGATTTTGCGTTCCATACGCGGCTGGGTGTTATGGGAACCCCTTGACAGTTCGCCTTGAATAAAACACCTCCAGCAAGGCCCAACCTTGGTTTTACCATTTGCCTACCTACGACCATGTACCCTTTCCCTTGGGTTCTGCAGACTCAAGGGTCATCTTCATTTTAAACCCACCCGGGCCAGTGCTCCTCTGAGTGTTGGTCCGAAACGGGCAACCTGCGGGGCCACCTCGGGGCAACTCGAGGGTTGGTTTTACTCGTAGATTGACCTATCCGGTGTGCCTTGAGAACGTGATACGTGCGACTCCTATTGGGATTTGTCGGCACATCGGGCGGCTTTGCTGGTCTTGTTTTACCATTGTTAAAATGTCTTGTAACCCGGATTCCGAGACTGATCGGGTCTTCCTGCTAGAAGGAATATCCTTCGTTGACCGTGAGAGCTTGTGATGGGCTAAGTTGGGACACCCCTGCAGGGTTTTGATCTTGAAAGCCGTGCCTGTGGTTATGGGCAAATGGGAATTTGTTAATGTCTGGTTGTAGAGAACTTGAACTTAACGTAATGAAAATGAATCAACCGCGTGTGTTGCCGTGATGGTCTCTTTTTGGCGGAGTCCGGGAATAGAACACGGTCTCGTGTTATGCTTGAACGTAAGTAGCTTTAGGATCACTTCTTGATCACTTTTAGTTTCTCGACCGTGCTTTGCTTCTCTTCTCGCTCTCTTTTGCGTAAGTTAGCCACCATATATGCTAGTGCTTGCTGCCGCTCCACCTCACTACCCCTTACCTACCTTTAAGCTTAAATAGTATTGATCACGAGGGTGTGACATTGCTAAGTCCCCGTGACTCAGAGATACTTCCAAAACAGATGCAGGTGCCGATGATGCCAGTGTAGGGGACGCTACCGAACTCAAGTGGGTGTTCGACAAGGATTCGGGCCGCTACTATGTTTCTTTTCGGGATGATCAGTGGAGGAGCCCGGTTGGGGCGATCGAGGCTCTAGCATTTGGGGTTGTCTTTATTTATGTTGGTTCCGTAGTCGGACCTTGATTGTATTCTGGATGATGTATGCTATATTTATGTATTGTGTGAAGTGGAGATTGTAAGCCAACTCTTTATCCCTTTCTTATTCAGTACATGTGATGTGTAAAGATTACCCCTCTTGCGACATGCCTACCATGCGGTTATGCCTCTAAGTCGTGCCCCGACACGTGGGAGATATAGCCGCATCGTGGGTGTTACACGGACAATGCTTGATGAGTACAAGACACCAAGGAAGTTCTGGCCTGAAGCCATTGACACTACATGTCACGTCATCAACCGAGTTTATCTGCACAAGCTTCTTAAGAAGACATCATATGAGCTACTAACTGGTAAGAAGCCAAATGTCAGTTACTTCAGAGTATTTGGTGTTAGGTGCTGGACCAAGGATCCACATCACACTTCCAAATTTTCACCGAAAGAACATGAAGGTTTTATGCTTGGTTACGGAAAGGATTCACACTCCTACAAAGTCTTCAACCTCTTTCACTATAAAAGTGGTTGAAACTGTGGATGTCCAGTTCGATGAAACTAGCAGCTCGCAAAGAGAGCACCTGCCAAATGTGATAGATGAAGTCTCACCAAGTGAATCCATCAAGCTCATGGGTACTGGAGAAATCATACCTTCAAAGGCTCGGGCTGAAGAAGAACTCATCATCTCTACACCTAATCAACCCAAAGACAATGCTCAGCCTGAAGTCAATGCAGATAATGAAAACAATGATCAGCAAGACCAAAGTCTTCGTCCAGTTCATCCTCGTGTTGCAAATGAAGTGTAGATTGAGAAGATAATCGATAGCATCAATGCACCTGGTCCACTCACTCATGCAAGACCTACACAGCTAGCAAATTTCCGTGGGCACTTTGCATTTGCCTCTATATCTGAACCCTATAAAGTTTCTTAAGCCTTCATGGAACCTGAATGGATTCAAGCTATGCAAGAAGAGCTTCAACAGTTTGAGTTGAACAATGTGTGGGAACTGGTTAAGCACCCTGATCCTCGCAAGCACAATATCATTGGCAACAAATGGATCTACCGCAACAAACAAGATGAGCTTGGTCAAGTTGTCAGAAACAAGGATCGTCTCGTTGCTCAAGGTTACACTCAAGTAGAAGGAATTGACTTTGATGAAACCTTTGCTCCTGTGGCTAGGCTTGAAGCGATTCTTATACTACTAGCCTATACCAACCATCATGACATCCTTCTATACCAAATGGATGTGAAGAGTGCATTCCTGAACGGACAAATTGAAGAAGAAGTGTATGTTGCACAACCACCTAGTTTTGAAGACCCAAAGTGTCCGGACATGGTATACAAGCTCAACAAGGCACTGTATGGCCTCAAACAAGCCCCTCGTGTTTGGTATGACACACTCAAAGACTTCCTGAAGAGCAAAGGCTTCAAACCTGGTTCCTTGGATCCCACACTCTTCACGAAGACATATGATGGAGAATTGTTTGTCTGCCAAATCTATGTAGATGACAATATCTTCGGCTGCACTGACAAGAAATACAGTGATGAGTTTGGACACATGATGCAAGAGCAATATCAGATGTCCATGATGGGTGAGCTGAAATTATTCCTAGGTCTTCAAATCTGTTAGCGGAGCAATGGCATCTTCATATCACAAGAGAAATACCTCAAAGATTGCCTGAATAAGTTTGGAATGCAAGACTGCAAAGGATACATGATGCCAATGCCAATGCCAATGCCAACCAAAAGTCATCTGGGCCCCGACGACAATGGTAAAGAGTTCGATCAAAAGGTATACTGCTCCATGATTGGTTCTTTACTCTATTTATGTGCATCTAGGCGAGATATTATGCTTAGTGTTTGCATGTGTGCCCGATTCCAAGCGGCACCAAAGGAGTCGCATCACTTAGCTATGAAGCGAATTCTTCGATATTTGGCTTACTCCCCAACACAAGGATTATGGTATCCAAAGGGCTCAGACTTTGATCTAGTTGGATTCTCAAATGCTGATTATGCTGGTGACAAGGTTGATCACAAGTCCACATTAGGCACATGTCAGTTTCTTGAATGATCTCTTGTTTGTTGGTCTTCAAAGAAGAAGAACTGTGTATCTCTCTCCACTTCTGAATCTGAATACATTGCTGCTGGATCTTGCTACGCTCAGCTTCTATGGATGAAGCAAACTCTCAAGGACTATGGCATCCACCTGAAGCATGTGCCACTCTACTGCGACAATGAAAGCGCCATCAAGATTGCCAATAACCCAGTTCAGCACTCGAAGACAAAGCACATTTAGATCCATCATCATTTTCTCAGAGATCATGTCATGAAGGAAGATATTGATACCATTCACGTCAAAACTGAAGAGCAATTGGCAGATATCTTCACAAAGCCCTTGGATGAGAAAAGGTTTTGCATGGTGCGGTGTGAGCTAAATATGTTAGAATCCTCGAATGTCCTGTAATTGGACACACATCCTAACGCAACTTGCATGTTGATGACTTAGATGTGCAACACACGAAGTAATGTATATCTTCAATCAATGAAGACATACACTCTAAGTGTGAATACATTAATGCAGGATTTGACCTCAGAGCGCCATGATAATTGTGCATCGTGTCTAGGTCTAATACTTCCTATGCGGTGGGTAACGCCACCACCACAATCTTTTCGAAGTGTTTCATGTGGCGTCAAAATTGCATAGTCTTCACATTTGATTTGTCATCAACATTGATTTGACTTCAAGGTTTATCTTCGCAATGTTGGTTTGGTATGATATATATATAAATATACTTGTGTTCTGTCCTCTACAACATTCACTTATAGCTATGTCTTCATGCTTGAATCTTTCTTGATCTATGTGAATGTGATTGGACACTAATCCTCTTATGTGCTTATTCCTCAAATTCTATCTATCCAAATCATATGCATTCTATTGAAACCTGTCGATTGTCTTCTCTGAGTCCTCGTCAGAAGAAGACAAAGAGACAATCATTTAAATCCGTTTTAATGTCATATCCTTTATGCCCAAAAACTGGAGAAGCCGGAACGACCACCCGACAATCCAGGCATGCGCGGGAACATGGAACAACCTCCAATGAATTGCATGCAAGACACGTGTCCTTCTGATGTGAACCGCCAGGGGCACCTGCGTAATTACGCTGTGCGTCCCTATCCCTATAAATACACACTCACCGCGGTCATTATCTATTCTTCCACCTCTCCACCTCGCACAAACCCAAATGGCTCTGCTAGCTCGCGTTGACGCCGGAGATGGAGCGCTTAGCTTCCGCGACTTCTTTGACATTGTCCTCACACTGGCCGCGGACCTCATCCTCTCCGCCACCGCCGTAGGTGTCTTCTGTTCCCAAGTTAGGGCACAGAAGATTGAACTGCTCGGCCTCCAACTCTACCTCGTCTAGCAGTTCGTCCATGGTAATTAAATCTTACTTTTTACTACCTTTTTAGATCCGTCAGATCCATCCACTTCAATCAAAAGTGGTTTCTTCACTTCCATATATGGATCCATCCTTATCTGCATCTCATATCATGCCAAGTATATTCACTTATGCTTCATGACTAGTTAGATTCCTCACTTCTACTTATTCATGGATTCATACAAATCTGGAACCGACTCTCTTCAAATAAGTTAATGTCTTCGCGCTATGAGGTCAATGTCTTTAAATTTATTTATCTTCAAAATCTTCTAAGAATGCATATGACCTCTTCCCCTTTCCTCGCATCTATAATGCTGTCACAGGTACATGTCCGTGGGAGAATCCCTTAGTTCTCATAGTCTGCATTCATTTGTAGAGTTCTTACAACGTCATGTTCACTCACCTGAAGCCAGTTTCTATCTGACCAGGAAAAGGAAGCCATTCACTATCTTGAAGCCTTTCAATTTGAATACAATGGAAACAGAGAAATCAGCTAGAAAGGGTGGCAGGCGGCGCCGTGGAGATACAGCTAAGGATTTACCTCCAGATCTTTTTGAGCTATACAAATCAGATCCTGAGGAAAGCTACAACTAGCACAAGACCCAAATCCATTGGATTCGAAGATATTGGGCAGAAGAATGGTTCAAATACAGATTTGTGACTACTGAATATGCTGGAAAGAACACTATCAAGCGCCCATGGGGAGATATTCTGTATAGAAATCTGCAGCTGAAGTCCATGTCCGAAGCCATTGCTCAAGGTTTCTACCCATGCATGGTACGTGGACCGATGCCAGAGAATGCCAACCCATCATCTGTGTTATGGTGTAGCGAAGACAATCTATTCAAGCGCAACTATCAATTTGCCAAGGAGTCAGCCACCAAGAACAAAAAGGAGTTTGGCCTCAACTTCAACTATGGCCCATCTGCTCCAAGGGCTGATGGCACACATGATGCCAATCCAGATGTCATCGGCCCCTTCTACAACTTCGATGGCCTTCTCTCTCACATAGTTGTACAAAGGGTTACGGTGGAGCAGTCTGCTGATGACACAGATTCTGAAGAATCCCCAGCACCACCAAAGTAGCAGAAGAAGAAGAAAACCAAGGCTTCAAGGCCCTCTACCTCACCAAAAGCTTTGCGTGTGAAGCCATTGGCCACTGCACCTCCTGAAGCCAGTGTGTAGTCCAAAGACGTGTCTCATGTCTCCAAGAAGGCCGAGAAGACCAAGAAGCCCAACAAGATTTCTAGGCATGAACAAACTCCAGCTACCGTTCTCATGAACGAAGAAGACACCATTGATATGTCCAGTGACGAAGATCTTGGTGATGATGCACTTGAGCAACTCATCAAGAGAAAGAAAGAGGTGGAGATCTTCGACGATATTCCTCTCTTTGACGTGGATATTCTAAACAACTTCATTGATGAGTGGTTCGACGACCAGAGGATAAGCATCGATGATCTTCAGCTTCCTGTGGATATTAGCGTCACCTTCCATGGAGCCATTGCTAATGAGTTGGCCTTGGCTCAGAAGATTGTCGAGCTCAAGAACAAAATTGATTATGAGAAGGCTCACTTCAAGAAGAACATGGCCAAGCTCAGTGTGGCAGATGTTCAGATCTTCAAGAAGATGGTGTATGAGCTCAAGGAATAGTTTCACAAGAAGCGTGAAGAAGCAAAAGGTTCAGCAGAGCGCATGAAGTACTTTGCGCAGAAATGTGTTCAAGCACACAATGAGGCTGAGAAGCGCAAGGCACTTGGGCGTACTAGCATTGACCCCAAGATGGCTGCCAAACAAAAGAAGTCTGTTGTGGCCCAAGCTGAAGCACCAAGGCAGGAAGCACCTCACATTGTCTTCCCTGCCAGCATGACAGGCTCGAAGCCTAATGTCCCCTCAGCAGCTTCAGAAGTGAAGAAGACAAGGGCAGCTGAAGCTGATGCCAGGAAGCGCAAGCATAAGAACACCTCTAATGAGGCTCCTTCCAAGAAGAAGCTGAAGACGAAGTCTTCAAAGAAAGAGTGTGCTGCGGCCTCTGAGCCCCTTGTTGTTGAGCCCATTTCTGTTGCCCGTCCAGCCTCTACCAACCAAGCACGTCGCCTTGTGATCCATGAGCCTGCTTTCACAGAGGCTGCTGAAGATGAAGAAGTTCCAGCTGTTGACCCCATCACAGCTGAAGACATTGGTCATGAAGACATTGTTGAAGATGATGAAGTCCTTCCTCAACTTGAGCATCAATTGGTATTATCGCCGTTCTTACAAATAGTGAACTCATCAGTATTGGTCGTCCCCTGATGCCAACCACTCAGGATGATTCGTGGGCCGATCGCACTCAACAAGACACCACCATTCATCAAGACACACCCAAAACTCCAACACCTCAAGTCACCATTCCGTTGCTTGACGTTGATAGCTACATGGTATAGTCCAATCCATCACCACAGGCATCGCCCGCTTTTCGCAGGCTTCGCAAAGGCCCCAGGCCACAGGTCACCATGTCGAGCATTCCAGAAGAGGAAGTGCAACAAAGCTCAGTAGCATGTCAAGTGTTTCCTGAAGCCACACCAATGTGAATGTCTCCGAGTCTAAAGCTAAAGATGTTGAAGACATTCTGGCTGCATCAGCCGATGGTGAAAATGAAGAAACAAGAGAAGAAGAAAGAGCTGCTACACCCCTCCTACTTACCAAGTCATTCTACGGAGGCTGCCCGACCCTCATGTTATTGAACAGAAGGAGGTTGAAGCTACCGAGGCTGCCACAAACAATGATGTTGAAGCCAATGACACCGTCATGGTTAAAGACAATGTGCGCCTAAAGCCAATGTGGAACCTGAAACTAATGTGGTGCCTGAAGCTCAAGTACAACCTGAAGCCACTATGAATGCTGAAGCCACTGTTCCACCTCCAAGAACTCACACCATTGAACAGGTCTATAATAGTGCTGAAGCCACTATTCCACCACCAAGACATCACATCATGGTGCCTCCCACTGCTCCTGGACCTCAATATGACTATCATGTGGAGCAGAGGTCACAAGTTCAGAAGCCAAAGCCTAGGCTGCCAAGGCTTCCAGGTGCTGCCACATCCCCAGGATCGTTCAATGTGAACAACTTCAGGGCACACAATACCTTCTTCGATAGCGCCAAGAATCCGTAATCGAAGCCAAAGATCTCATCCGATCGATTCTGGAGCTATCTATAGGGCATCTACTACTCCTGCATTCTATACAATTAGGGGAGAATCTTTCCACACATGCGCCTTGATTGTGAAGCCATTGCAGGGCTGCCCTATCTTGAACAAGCCCTTGACTGTTTCAGGGAGGTTGGTCTTCTGCCATTCATTACGGATAAGGAGCACTGGAATGAAGAACTGCTGCTACCATTCTATGCAACACTTCATATTCGCAGCTACAATAGGGATCCTAAGACATGGGTTCTTGAGTGGATGACAGGAGATTTGCATCATGAAGCCAAAGCTCAAGACATCATCGAGCTTACTTCCCTGCCCACTCCAGGCGACTTCTATGAGCCTGGTTGTTAGCGTCATTGCGATGAACTGCAGAGTGTCTTCCAGAGGCCTGAACCCAATATGAGTGAGATGCTCAGCATGATTAAGCCACTGCCCCAAGATGCTGAATACCCCAAATAGTTCTTCATCAAAGACCTCGAGTACTTGCCCTGCACGGTATATCATATCCTGAGGCGTACTCTATGGCCAATAAAGGGATATACTTATAGAGCCAAACTTGAAGGAGCCATGAAGACTTTGGTGTTTTACATCATCAATGGCATCAAATTCAGCACCCAGGATTTCTTCATCAGACAACTGGTTGCATCTGGGATTGATCTGTTTGGCCTGAAGTCCTATGCTCCATGGGTGATGCGCCTAATCAAGCTCCATTCAACTATTGACTATCAGCCCTCAACGCTTAATCACATTGTCTTCATGCCTGAGGTTGATCTATCCGTCGAAGCCATATACCCAGAGCCTGCCAAGCAACCTATATATCTTCATAATGTTGATCATCAAAGCTTCACGCAACCAATAGAAGGAATTCTGTCCCCAATTCTGCAACTCCTGCTTATCCTTTGGCTGGCAATATACGTATGCCTCATCGTGCAAACACCGAAGCCACTGCTAGTGCAATTTCTCAAAGGCCTTGGAAGCATTCTCATGCACTCAATGACCGAGAGCTTCTTGTGGCCTTACATCAGAAGCAGGATAAGCATCATGACTAGCTCAAGCTTCAGATGTAGAGTATCTTCGTGGATGTCAATCACATTCGAATCTTGGCCACCTAGAACTCGTTCATAGCCCATGAAGCATGTCGGCGGTGTTGGAAGAGTCTCACACTTTTATGCCCAAAAGAAGATCTTCGCGAAGATGGCTTCACTGAGGGCTTCAAATTTTATTCCAGACCTCCACACAATGTAATCTGGTACTGCACTCCATCAATAGAAGATTCTGAGTACTCGTCTTTGGCTGCAACTGTTGTTGTGAGAGTCGTCGATGAAGAAGACGACGCCACTTCACCAACCATGGCTTCTCTGCATCTCGAAACTGCATCAGGCCCTTCTGCACCACCGAACTCTAGCGTTGCCCTGCAACTTCATGTACTCCTAATGGGGACGAATAGATACTCTATGTCTTCAAACCTTTTTGGTCATTACTGACAAAAGGGGGAGAAGCATATGAGTTGATAGTCTTCAAGCGGGTCCTTATGGGTGGTTGTACTATTTTTGCCAAGTGTTTACAACTCTCGTCTTTTGATACATTTGGTTCTTTGGGTTGTAAGACTTAAACTCGATGGTCGTCTGCTACTTTTTCTGCTACTCTATGATGCGATGATGAATTCCGCATGAAGTCATTCCGCAGACGTCCATTTTTTATTATGCATGTTATTATCTTTGTTATATCTTTATATGCATGATGAATTGTCTTCATAACTTCAAGAGGATCTGCACAAAGTAAAACCTGCCATGTGCATTTGCATTCAAAAGCAAACTACCTATATACACATCTTAAGGGGGAGCCTTTTTCTATTTATGAAGACAGTACCTCAATCCTTAAACTTTCACATACTTTTATCCCCGTTGAAAACTTCAACCGATTTGTCATCAATCACCAAAAGGGGGGAGATTGTAAGTGCATCTAGTGCCACCCTTAATTGGTTTTGGAGTATTGACGACAAACTTGGTTGAGGGACTAATGTGTTTGTGAGAATTGTAGGATAACATAGGTAGTAGTCCCTCATTGATTCGGTTTACCCAAGGTCTCCAGTTTGGGCACAGAGACGACAGTTATTTGCAAATGTTTATAACAATCATCTTTGAAGTGATGGGGCATCTTCGATGATGACCTGCTATCCTTCAAAATAAATCCCAATGCTTTTAAGGTGAGGCGACTTTATTTGCAAACAACTGATAGGGATTTCTGTTCCCAAAACAATCATCAAGCGCTCCAGGGCAGGGCAATTGGAGTGGATGATGTTGTGTGCAGTGAGGCCTCCGACAGATAAACTATCACATGCGAAAGTTTTTTTAGCAGTGGGAGTCGAACCATTTGTACCAGATCATCTGGTAGATGGCACCGGGCGAAGGTGGTGGTGTGGAGAGAGGAGGAAAACCGCGAGATGGACAACGGTGGTGTGGACACGAATTCTTGGTGTGTTCGTGGTACGAAACTTTTGTGGTAATTGTAGAACTCAAACTGCTAGAGTTTTCCGAATTCAGGGATGTCAGCCAAGCGTCCACCATGCTGGGTATGGACAGCAGGTAGCGTGTCTGGATGCAGAGGCGTTGAACGGGGCCCTAATGGTGAGAGGAGACGATGGCTATGTGGAGATCAAATTCAGGAAGGACAGATATCTGACGACAGTAGAGATTGAGGGGCGCGGGGCGCCATAGAGGGTGCCACCGAGTTGAGAAGACTTGTGTGCGGCACCAATTGGTGGGGAGAAGCGAGATGATCTCGTCCGAGAGATCGCCTGATGCGGTCGACCGGATATTCTACCGGTTCCTCAGATCCAGGTGGGGGGGGGGGGCTCGCCACTTCTCCCTATGCTGCCGGGTGTGGGATCTACAATCGGCGTCGCTGTGTGGTGTGGTGGATTGCCTCTTGGGCTAATGATGAAGAACAACACAGGGAAGAACAACCTCGCGAGGGTCTGTTCTTGGCTGGGGCGATGAACTGCTGGGAGGAGTTCAGTCACCCCCCTCTCTCTCTCTCTTCGTTGTTGATGCCCCAACCTCTAGCCTCTCTCTCTCTCTGATTCTTTCTCTCCTCTGATTCTCTGATCTCCTCCCTCTCCTGTGGGGGGCTGGTCCTATTTATAGAGGCCCTGGTCCTCTTCCCAAATATCGAGCGGGAAGGGAGCCAACAATGGCGGGCTAATTTGAAGGGGGACAGCTAGTACCAGCTATCCTGACAAAAGTAGTATTTGCCTGCACAAAGCTCTGGTGGTGATGCCCTCTTGGGCTCCACGATGACCTCCGTCTTGCAGTCCTCCTGGTCTTGGTCTTGTTGCACCGAAATGGCAACCTTTGCCTGACGCCTTGGTACTCCGCGGCTGCGCTTGCCCCCTTTGCACCGAAGAGGAAAGGAGGACATTGCGCGGGCTGGCACCCGCCTGGCGCCTTTGGTCGTCATGGCTTGCGTCACGGGCACCTCGTGAGGTACCCTGCCTTGATCTCTCCGCCTCCTCGCGAGCCAGCCTGGTGAGGCCGTGCCTGAGGAAGCTCCGCGTCATCCGCCTCGCGAGGGTCTTGGGTCTATGTTGGTGAAGATGGGCCGTGCTGGGCCCCCCTTTGAGCCACGCCGCAGGCCGCAGGCAGGCAAGTCTGGGGACCCCCATTCCCAGAACGCCGACAGTAGCCCCTGGGCCCAAGGCGCGCCCGGACTTGGCCGTGCAGGGAGGCGGAAGGGCAAGAGCGAAGCGCCGTGGGCCCTAACAGCCTGCGGCCTTGGGCGACGCATGGCGGTTGATTGGACGTGGGCGTCTCCACTTCCCCATGGCGCCTCAGCAACTGCACGGATTGGGAAAGTCCCTGCATGCAAAGCGGGTCATGATTACCTGCGATCATGGAGGTCGGCGGTTGGCCTTCGCCGGCCATAAGTACGGAACGGCGTGCGCCCTTCCAGTCCATCCCTCCTTGCTTCTCCTTCTTCCCGGTCCTTGCTCTGTCTTGCTGCGACGGCTCCGATCCGCCGGTTCTCGACGGCAGAGAAGGGAAAGGCTCCCCGAGAGGAACCAGACCTGCTCCCGCCGAAGAAACGGCTCGTCCTCCGTGGCCCGGACGAGGGGGCCCATCAGGTGGTGTCGAGGCCTTGGTGCGAGCGGGCACCACCGGGGTTCCCGCTTCCCTTGTACGCCCACATCGAGGGCCCTGAAGGAGCTGATGCTGATCGCCACGGGCGGCCCCGCCGTCGGCGCCGACGGGTCACGAAGGTGTGGGTCGTCCCCCTGGGGTCCACACCGAGGGCGCCTCCCGAGAGCTCGTGCTCCACGTCGCCATGCCTCCTCAGTCTTGGATTCGCCTTCCTCCCTTCTTCGCCTCCATCGTCCCGCAGGGAGAGCCCCTGGAGCTTTGGCTGCAGCACGCCGGCTGCAGCACCCTCGCGACCGAGGCAGAGGTCGCGGTCGTTGCCCCGGGCGAGGTCTTCATGACTCGAGGCTGGAGCGAAATCGCCCGGGTTTGCAGCACAAGAGGCGCCTTCGCGATCCACTTGGAGTACGACGGTGCTTCAGTGATGTTCTTCAAGGTCTTCGATGCGAACGGGCGCCGGATGGAGTGCTGCCCCGGGAGAGGTGGCTGGGACCCTGCTGCGGCGAGGACTAGGCCCGCCGACTGCTCCCTTGGTGGCTCCTCAAGCGGCGGAAGCGTCGGAGGTTCCAGCGACTCCAGCGAGCTCTTCGCGACTCCGGAGACGAGCGACGACAGCTACGAGCGCCCGAGCCGGCGCCGCTCCTGGAGTAGGGCAGGCTCGTCAGGCCGCCGCCGACTCTGATCTGGATGGGGTTGGCGCCGGTGCTTGACCGCCCACTGTTGATGATGGCGTCTTCTGTAGGGGCGTGCGTAGTTAGTGTCCCTTTAGGATCTGTTCCCTGCGAGGAATCAAAGACGCGTCCCGTGGGGGCTTGTAAGGTGCCTGTGATCCTGTTTTGTTAATATAACCCTTGTCGTAGAATTGTGCGAGTTGCTCATTCCATCTTAGCTCAGTCCTCCCTTTTGAACCTCACGAGGGCTTGGTGCTCTGCGCCGACAGGTCCCAGTTCCAAGGCGGCTTCAGCCGTCGCTGGTATGCCAGGTCGCGATGCCGTGGTCAAGGCCAGGAGGTGAGCGACCTGGAGTCCGGTAAGAGCCACTGAGTCGCGATGCTCAGGAGGTCCCCTTTGGCGCTCAAGCAGCCGTTGTTTGGTGAGAAAGGGGAGCGGCGTCGCTAACACGGGATTGCATTAGGTGCGGGGATGGTGCCACGGTAGCTGGCACTTCCGGGTGGTGACTTATCTCGAGAATCAGGGGTTGCTCTCTGGTGTGTCGCGGGGTCCGTACATCGGCAGGCGTGAGGTTGCTCGTGACGCAGCCCTGGGGGAGGTGGTCGACGTTCGTGGTCGCTGCAAGGCGCTGCAGGACGAGCTGCAAGGCCTGCGGGACCAGCTCGTGGAAGAGGTCCGCCTTCGCCAAGAGCAGGAAGAAGGCGTGAAGGCTCGCGAGGCGGCCGTCAAGGAGAGGGAGGTCAAGCTCAGGAAGCGCCGTGACTGCCTAGGCGCGCTGGAGCAGGAGTTGGAGGCGAGGAAGGCCGAGCTGGACGACAAGGCCCTGGTTCTTGCCGAGGACCGTGTGGCCTTCACGGAGATGGAGGCGAAGGCTCGCTCCTCGCTGAGGACGCTTTATGACAGCGGACTGGAGAGCCCGCTGGCTTGCGCCAAGGATGGCCCTGCCAAGCTGCTTCCCTTCCTGGTTCGTGCTCTTGAAGATGTCGCCCTTGGCCTTGGCCCCATGGCCAAGGCCGAGGCGCGTGTCCTGTCTTCTACAGCACTGACGCGGGTGCTCACCCACATCTACCTTCGTGATCCCGACGTCGACCTCGACAGCCTGCTGGAGCTAGTAAGCATCGAGCGTGCCGCTGCCGCTGCCGAGGCCGTGAAGGGTCGTGCGGAGGCTCTGCTGGGGAAGTTCCGGGCCTTCAGCACCAAGCCGAAGCAAGGCGCTGCCAACCCCACTGCTCCATAAGGCGAACCCACTCCGCGCTGCTCCACCGCCGACAAGTGACTCCGTTGTGGCTCCTGTCCCGCCTTTAATTCCTGCACATGTATCATGCCTCGGGGAGGCGTTTAAATTTGCGTTTGGCATTGAGATAACAGTGTGGACTGTAATATTTGCTTTTGAATTCCTTGAAATTTGTGCTTTTCCTTCCTACTTGCTTATGTTCTACGCCGACAGAGCCCGGCCCCACGCATACCTCACCCGGCGTTAGTCCCGACCGGAAACCAGGACGGGGCCAAGGAGTGAGGGGCTACATGACAAGTTAGGCTCCTAAGTCGCGATGCTCAGGAGTCCCCCTTGGCGCACGAACAGCAAGTAGGGAGGTGTGATTTGGGTGGATCTACCGTTCTACGTCTGCAGAGCCCGGCCGCGCGCATACCTCACCCAGCGTTAGCCTTTCGGAACTAAGGAGTGAGGGGCTACGTGACCATTTAGGCTCCTGAGTCATGATGCTCAGGAGTCCCCCTTGATGCTCAAACGGCCTTCGTACCTTGGCTCCGCTCGAGGAGAGACGCGCGACGAACCAGGCCCGGGGGGGCCTGGCTGGGCGGGGTGCGTCCGGGCGTGACCCGGGCGCAGGCCCCGTGCCCAGCCCCCTCGCGCGGCACTCCCGAGGGGAGGCATTACGATGAGGCTAGACACTGAGCTCTGGGCTCCCTGAGGATGATGCGGCCCGGGGGCCACCCTCAGTTGTTTATCACCAGCACGGAGCATAGCGCTTCCGTATGTGTACGGGCATAGCCGCTCCTCGGAAGTGTCGTCAGCCAGCACGGAGCATGGTGCTTCCACTGGTACGTGGGAGGGGGCCCCCCTCCGGGAGGAGCCCCCGGGGCGTGTACAACCCCGCCCTGACACATGGCTGGCACGGTAGGGCCTGGCGAGGTGTATCTGGGCACCCGTGGGCCAGCGCGGGACTCACGGGGCCCTACCTCTAGGCGGGTTGCGCCTGGCACTAGGCCTTATCTTGTGACGTGTCCCTGCAAATTTGGTTAGATGCCGCCACTCTACGTCCTCAGGTCCCGGCCCTCGAGCTGGTCTCAGCCGTCGCTGGTATGCCAGGTCACGATGCCGTGGACAAGGCCAGAGGGTGAGGGCTGGAGAGCCAGTAAGAGCCCTGAGTTGCGATGCTCAGGTACACCCCTTTAACATGCAAGTGGTCAGCATGGAGAAGAAGAGGTGCCGTGGACCGGCATCAAATAATCAAGCATGGTGGGTATAACGCATAATCGGAAATAACTGCAAATGAGATACATGTCGCTGGGTCTGGCCCGAGCGACTTGGGGATCATGCAGCCCGAGGAGCGCCCCCGACAAGGTAAGCTAACAACATGAAATAAAAGGGATACATGCCGCAGGGACGGACCCACGCGACCTGGGAATAATGCAGCCCTGGGGGGCGCTCCCAGCTGGAAGTGAAACTTGAAAGATGTCACCTGATGACGTTGAGGTCGAAGGGGTGTTGGTGTAGCAGACTCGGTGGGCTGTGGAAGCCGATCCTCACGAGCCCCCAGGCCCGGGGGCCTCAGGAGGCTCCGGAGGTGCTGGCGGCTCCCCAAGGACCATCTCCATCTCCGCCAGGGCTGCGGAACGCCTGGCCTCTTGTGCCTCCAGGATGCCCCTCATGAGGCGCTGGTACGTGGCAGCCGCGTTCGGCAAGCCGTAAGGCATGCGAACGTAGCTGTGGGGTGGACCTCCGCAGCACCCCACTTGCGAGGGCCAGAGGCGCTCCAGAGAGGCGACTCGGTTGAGCCCCGGTATGTCGATGCAGATGCGCAGCCCACCATCCTTGCCTGGATGGGGAGCCACTGCTTGTAGACGGCAGCCGCCTTTCATGACCCTTGACTCCTGTAGCTCCTGAATGGCCTTGCTGACGAACTCCTGAGGGTCTGGCTCTCCTTGCATTACTCCTTCTTGAGGGAAACGTGCTTCGAAACACGCCTCCATGTGGTGCCCAAGCGCCTCCCTCGTGACCCTATCTAGGTCGGTGGCCCTCCAGGGGAGAGCCCCCGAGCCCTGCCTGAGGAGGGCACCGGGCACGCTTTCCTATGTGATGGAAGGAGGTTCCCCCTGGGCAGGCATGGGCCCAGAGGGGCCTGCCTCCTGAGGGGCCAGGCCGGACAATGTCTTCTTCTTCTTAGGGGAAGTCTCGGGAAGCCACCTGCTTCCGCGATCCGGGTCTTCCAGTGACGCGGCCTGAAAGGCTCATTCCAGGGAACACACTGTGTCCTTCTCTTCATAGGGCACCGTGATGACTCGGCCACTTCCTGGCATCTTGAGGATGTTGTAGCCGTGGTGAGTTATGGCCATGAACTTGGCCAGCGCTGGGTACCCAAGGATGGCGTTGTATGGCAGGCGAATGTGAGTGACGTCGAAGTCGATGAGCTCGGTGCGTTAGTTGTCGCGTGCCCCGAAGGTGACAGGGAGGCGGACCTACCCAATCAGGACCGTGGAGCCGTCGGTGATTCCAGAGAAAGGCTTGGTTGGCTGAAGCTGGTTGTAGGGCACTTGGAGATTATTGAATGTTTCCATGGACAGGACATTGAGCCCTGCCCCGCCATCGATGAGGGTCCTGGTGACCACCACGTTGCTGATGATTGGGGAACAAAGCATTGGGAGGACTCTGGCTGTAGCTGCACACTTGAGCTGATCTGCTGAGCTGAACGTGATGGCGCACGCCGACCACCTGAGAGGGCGCGTGGCTTCAAGCTTGGGGAGAACTGCATTCACTTCGCGGGCGAACTGCTTGAAGATGCGTTGAGAGGCTGGGGCCTGAGCCCCGCCCAGGATGCAGGCGATCGCGCGCGGCTCCTGGAAGCCCCTAGCCCCCTCATCTTGGTGGCGGTCCTCGTTTCTCCTTGGCTGCGGTGGCAGCGGAGGGAGGCCTGCGTTGCCATGCGGGCGATCCTCAAGAGGCTGATCCCTCCAGTCTCCCTCGCGAGGCGGGTCTTGCCAGCGATCTTCGCGAGGTTGATCATGCCAACCTTGGCACAGGCCATGGTCTTCCCAGCGTCCTGCGTTCCTTCCTCCTCCTCGACTGTAGCCCCGGTCACCGTGGTCGGGGCGACGGCCGATCCTTCCTTCTCGCACGACTCAGAGCTCTTGACATTCGTTGGTGTTGTGGGTGTGGAGGTCGTGGTACACATAGTACCGGCTGCCCTTGGAAGGTTCGGGCTGATCTCTGCCCCGCTTGGTGTCTGGTTCTGCCGCGAGCACGGCAGCCCCCTTGCGCTTCACGTCCTTGGCCTTGGCTTCTTCTCTTCTGGGTCTGCGGCAGGCAGCTCGAGGAGGGAGAGACGCCCTTCCTCAACCCTGGCACACTTGGTTGCCAAGTTGAACAGCTCCAAGGAAGTGCACAGGTCTTCATGCATCGCCAGCTCCTCCTTCATCTTGATATCGCGCACGCCATCGGAGAAGGCTGAGATGATGGCCTCCTCAGTCAACTTGGGAATCTTGAGACGTGTGTTGTTGAAGCGCTGGATGTACTTATGCAAGGTCTCCCCGGGTTGTTGCTTGATGCGGCGCATGTCGCTCACGGCGGGTGGCCGGTCGCGAGTACCTTGGAAGTTGGCGATGAAGCGGGTGCGCGTCTCGTCCCAGGAGGAGATCGTGCCTGGAGCCAGGTTCAGGAGCCAGGTGCGGGCCCCGTCCTTGAGCGCCATGGGAAACCAGTTCGCCATGACCTTCTCGTCTCCGTTGGCAGCTTCGATGCCCAGCTTGTAGAGCTGGAGAACTCCGCAGGGTCAGCCATGCCGTCGTAACGAGGAGGCAGGTCTGGCTTGAACTTGCCGGGCCACGCGATGCTGCATAGCTCGATGGTGAAGGCACGGCATCCTGCTGTGGCCACGGGAGGCCTTGGGTGACGGAGAGCTTGGTCTTGCATGTCCCCATGCGCTGCAGCTGGGAGCAGCGCGGGGTCTTGATGTGCTGGAGCAGGAGCATGGTCGCGACGTGCTGGAGCAGGGAGCGCCCGGGCAGCTTCTTGCGGGCGAGTGACTTCCTGGCAGCTCTGCTCTTGCTGCGCTGGCACCTGACGGAGCGGGTTCCGTCCAGGGGCCACGCACCTTGGAGCCATGGCGCCTTCTTGTGGAGGAGGCGGCCGGGGCTCTGCCGGAGCTTCGTCGCCCGCGCGGGGCGGGGTGCGGTGCAGCGGAACGGATGGCGCAGGAGAGCCCCCTGCGGCGCGGACGATCTCGGTGACGCGGTCGAGCCATTCTTCATAGACGTCGTCGACGGGACGGTAGCGCAGGAGCTCGTTCGCCGCGATGAGCGCAGCTCGAGCCTCCATGGGTGCGCGGAGCACGCGGGACGAAGAACCAGCTGGGGTGAGTGAGGGAGTAGCGGTGCGGCCGTCTTGCCGCACGGACGGATGCTGAGACGATGCTTGCTGCTTGTCCCCCGCCGGGCCGGTGGCGGCGTTGACGGCAGGTGACGGGGAACGACAAGGACGCCCGCCGATAGGAGCCGTCTGGGCGACGTGGGAAGCGAGAGCGGCCCGGTGCTCGGCGCGGGCCCGACGAGCGTCAGACATGGGCGCGGTGGTCGGAGGAGAACGGGGTGGTGGAAGACGAATTCCGGCGCACCCCTACCTGGCGCGCCAAATGTCGGATTTTGGGTTCCGGCAGACCCTTGAGGTTCGAACACTGGGGTGCGCGCGGAGATTTCGCCTCCTACCTACCTGCACCCCTCCGCCTCGCTAAGATCTAAGCTATGGAAAGAACAACACGAGAGACACAGGGTTTATACTGGTTCGGGCCACCGTTGTGGTGTAATACCCTACTCCAGTGTGTGGCGTGGTGGATTGCCTCTTGGGCTGATGATGAAGAACAATACAAGGAAGAACAGCCTCGCGAGGGTCTGTTCTTGGCTGGGGCGATGAACTGCTGGGAGGAGTTCAGTCACCCCTCTCTCTCTCTCTCTCCGATTGTTGATGCCCCAACCTCTAGCCTCTCTCTCTCTCTCTGATTCTTTCTCTCCTCTGATTCTCTGATCTCCTCCCTCTCCTGTGGGGGGCTGGTCCTATTTATAGAGGCCCTGGTCCTCTTCCCAAATATCGAGCGGGAAGGGAGCCAACAATGGCGGGCTAATTTGAAGGGGGACAGCTAGTACCAGCTATCCTGACAAAAGTAGTCTTCGCCTGCACAAAGCTCTGGTGGTGACGCCGTCTTGGGCTCCACGATGACCTCCGTCTTGCAGTCCTCCTGGTCTTGTTCTTGTTGCACCGAAATGGCAACCTTTGCCCGACGCCTCGGTACTCCGCGGCTGCGCTTGCCCCCTTTGCACCGAAGAGGAAAGGAGGACACTGCGCGGGCTGGCACCCTCCTGGCGCCTTTGGTCGTCATGGCTTGCGTCACGGGCACCTCGTGAGGTACCCCGCCTTGATCTCTCTGCCTCCTCGCGAGCCAGCCTGGTGAGGCCGTGCCTGAGGAAGCTCCGCGTCGTCCGCCCCGCGAGGCTTGGCCCCTCGCGAGGGTCTTGAGTCTGTGTTGGTGAAGATGGGCCGTGCTGGGCCCCCCTTTGAGCCACGCCGCAGGCCGCGGGCAGGCAAGTCTGGGGACCCCCGTTCCCAGAACGCCGACAAGGGGGAGACGGAAGCAGGAGAGCGAGCTGCAGTATAAGTGGAAGCGAGGAGGAAGGATGGTTTTTCTAGGATCGCCCCCTCTTCAAGAAATATGGGCTTCTCCTCGCAAAAAACAAAAACAAATGGCCTTTAAGATGGACAGGCTTTTGTATCAACCTAGTCGACTGCCCGTTTTTCGTACTGGAGGGCCTTGTGCTAGAGGCAGCCCGAGACACTCTCCAGCTTATATCCCATTCGGAAGAAAAAGGGAGACGCCTCCAGGTTATGGCTACTCATCGGTAACCTTTTTCAACTTGGCATCCACCAAATTAGAGGATGCGGTACTGGATGCAGACACTAACACTGGTCGCGTAGCATGGCAAAGTGAGGTGTCAAATAACAGGCCTACAATATACTTACTAGATTGTGAAGGTTCACAGTCTAGTCAACATTCACATTAAACTAAGCTTCAGAAGATACGGTATGCATACTAACATTCAGAAGAACAAAAGTCCAGCATGTTTATGCATCTCAATGATTCACCATACTATAACCCATACAAAGAAGTGAGAAGGTGTGGAAATAAAGAAAATTGGTCGATGCTTCTCTGAACAAAGGGCCTTCCTGCGCATGCATTAATTTCCTGGGCATGCTTGTTTCTTCTCAATGTTGCGAGCACTTTGAGCATGTTGGCAACTCCACAGCTAGCTAGCTGCCTTATCTTGCAATTGAAGCTGACACATTTGCAGCAAACACATGACGCAATAGAGATGACTCAACATGAGTCCATATTGTGCAGTTCCCCTGAAATCATCTTCATTGTCCTAAATCAGAAAAGATAGGAAAGCAATAGCTATACTTAAACGATGTTGCAAAACAGTAGCACATATCAATAGCTCGGCATAACAAAACACGATCATCCGGATGATGGGGATACTAACCTGCCTAAGGAACATTATATATAATTTCATAAGTCCTTAGTTGATTTCCACCTTCGGCTGCACTGCTTGTTTGCTCCTCCACACATGACAGGATCGTTATGCACTGCAATCAGCAAGTCAACGTACGAATAAGCTTATTTCATATTGCGGTGGTCATTGTACCTAGTTAGGAATGTAGGAATACCTGGAGCACCATGAGGTTAGCTGATAGCAGGTAGATGCAGCCATATAAATTTTGTGCGGTGCTACCAAAATTGAGGTTTGTATCCCTTCCTGTTATGAGAATTCTTCTTGAAGTTGGTAGAATGTGACGGCTTGTTCTTTGCATCAAACTTTCCTTTCTCCTGAGATTTGTTCTTGTTGTTTTGGGGCTGGTTGGGCTGGAAGTTCTTCTTGTGTACCATGTGGGCACTAGAAGCTCCCTCAGCGACCCGAGCACGTGTGTATTTTGCTCTCGCCTTCTCTTCAAAATCAAGAGTGCTAATGAGATCCAAAATGGAAACATGTCTCTTGTTTTCAAGAGAAGTAGCAAAATTGTTCCACGAAGGTGGAAGCTTGGCAATGATGGTTCCAGCAACAAATTTGTCCGGCAACACACACTTAAAGTACTCAAGTTCCTTAGCGAGTGACTATATCTCATGAGTCTGCTGAACAACAAAGCGCTCATCAGTCATCTTGTAGTCACAGAATTGCTCCATGACATACAACTCGTTGCCAGCGCCCGAGGCCCCAAACATGGCCTCGAGCGCAGCCCACATGTCTTCGCCGCTGCCAAACGACATATATGAATCCACAATGGAATCGTCAAGAACACTCAGCAGGGCAGCTCTAAAGAGGGTATCCATGTTCTAAAAAGCTTCCTGCTGTGTAGGATTAAGATCGCCATCGGGCTTACCCTTAGTGGCGTCATAGCAGTACATGATCTGAAACCAATATACTGCTCTTGTGCGCCACCTTTTATATTGCACCCCCTTAAAAGTATGCGGCTTCAAAAGCGCATCAAAACTACTCAGAGTAAATTGCCTATAATCAGGTTTTTGGATTGGATTGTTGAATATATGAGCAATTTACTATGAGATTTAATCAGAATCAATAGTAAATAGATCATGATGACAATTGCAAAGATCAAAGTAATGATGCGGACTAAACCAGGAGGACAGAATCACATAATGTACAACGGGAGCAGAACCGTTGTGGCTGATGTTGTCACTCATGTCATTGATGAAGAGGTTACCGAGGTCAGGGAAGAAGGCTGTGTAACATCCCAAATTTTCAATTTGGAATGTTATACATAGGTCATTCATGCATATCATAGTTTATTTCATTTTTGCCTCGTGATCCTCGAAATTCTAAGCAACTCAAGGACCCACGGAGAGAGTTGGGAATTTCGTTATTTTCATATTTGAGTTTTCTCAAATTTTGAAAATAGGATCATTTGGTTTTGATTATTTTTTCCCCAAAAATATTTCATATTAAAATATATGAGAGGAGATAACATAACTTCTTCAAAATAAATGAAATATTAGAGGAAAATATTAAAATCAAATAAGTTATTTTATTTGGGTTTTATTGCGATTTTATTTGAATTAGGAATAATATGCGTTTTTCAAAATTGCATTAGAGGTCTAAATAAATGTTCACTTTGTCCGCAATATTATTAGAGGACCGTGAAAATTTATTTCAGGATTTTCAAAGTCCGTTTAGTATTTCTTTTATTTGTTTTTCTGCGGCGGGATTTATTTAAAAAAAAGGTAACCGACCTACCGGGTCGTGTCCGACCTGGACACTTGACCCGGCCGGCCTTATACGCCGCCCCCCCCCCCCCCCCCCGACCCCGAGGCTCAGCAAGCTGCCAGCCCCGCCCGAAACCCTAGCGCACGCCGCCACACCCTAGCGCCGCTGCGTCGCCTTGCTGCCGCCGCCGCGCCGCCCTCCACCACTGTCGCATGCCGCCGACCTCGCCAACGTAGCCGCTGCCACCAACCGTTCGTTTTTTTCGAAAACCTAGTTCGTTTTTTTAGATCGGTTTCTTTTTGGCTTTTCTTGGTTTAGTTAGATCATGGACGTTCGTCCGTACGTCCGTTTTAACGAACATTGTTCATCTGTTAGTCGCAGACAGCGAAAGTTCGTTCATTAGCCTGTTCGTCAGTTTTCTTTTTCCAGGGTTTTTCCGCGATTATTTTTGATCGAGATTTCTGTCCTAATCTTCGTTCTAGTATATCTTTTCGCTCGTTTATCCGAATCAGGTGAAACAAGTGCCAAGATCTTCGTCTCGAAGACCTCTTTCCGTTTAACCAACTTGAACAAGATTTTGGTACTATAAAATTTGACTTTGGTCCAAATTAGTAATCATATCTTGTTTCTTTCGTGGTTTGAGTTTCGTTGCTCCGTTTGGTTTGATTCTTTTAGCAAACCGGAGTTCTTCAGTTGAACTTTCTGGTTAGATCTTCTTATTTGAGTTTTCTCGATGCATATTTGCTTGATTTCTTATGTATGTTATTGTTTGTTTGCGATAGAAACCCGGAGTACGAAGCGTGCTGCTACGAGTCCCTAGGTTTTGCGGATCATCATCAAGGCAAGTAACACTTTGATCATACCCCTTTATCACCCAGTTTTTATGCATTAGTTTCAACCCTCACACACTGCATGAGTAGGATCTCTTAACATGTGGGTCTGGGAAGTAGATGATGAGTGTAGCAACATGACCTCAGACGGTCAAGTCTCTGTGCTTCAGTGTCATCCTTGGATCGGTAATGCTGACACATACAGTACTTGGAAGGATTTGAAAGTGCGTTATATCGACTAGAGGGGGGGTGAATAGGCGATTTTTATGAAAGTCTTCAAAACGTGAGAGTTATGAAGACAAACAGTGAATATTATGCCTATTACTATGCAGCGGAAGTTAGATTACACTAGGCCAGCCATGGTCATGTATTCAATAGAGTGAAAGTGCAATGAAAAACAGCTTCAGTGTAATAAGGATCAGGTAGGAAGAAGTTATGAAGCCAAACAGATCATACATTCATGTTGTGAAGACAAAAGATAAAGCAAGCATGCAATGACTTCACAATGAATAACTGTAAGTAAAAGGAAGTGAAGATGAAACCAGTGACACATTGAAGACAATGATTTGTTGGACCAGTTCCAGTTGCTGTGACAACTGTACGTCTGGTTGGAGCGGCTAGGTATTTAAACCAAAGGACACACAGTCCCGGACACCCAGTCAAGGACACTTAGTCCAAGACACCCAGTCCTCACCGTTTTCTCCTTGAGCTAAGGTCACACAGACCTCACCCAATCACTCTGGTAAGTCTTCAAGGTAGACTCCCAAACCTTCACAGACTTCGTTCACTGGCAGTCCACAATTTCTCTTGGATGCTCTGAGCGCGACGCCTAACCGTCTGGAGGATGCACAGTCCTCAAGTGTAATAAGTCTTCAAATCACACAGACATGAAGACTTAAGTGATGCCCAATTTACTCTGGCTCTGGGTGGTTAGGGCTTTTCTCCTCGCTAGGAATTTTCTCTCAAAGGCTTCGAGGTGGGTTGCTCTCAAACGACAAAAGCCGTGCACTGAAATCTGAGCAGCCAACCGTTTATGGTTGTGGGGGTGGACTATTTATAGCCACTTGGCAACCCGACCTGATTTGTTCGAAATGACCCTGGGTCACTAAGGAACTGACACGTGTACCAACGGTCGAATTTTGAACTCACACGGCAACTTTACTTGGGCTACAAGTAAAGCTGACTTGTCTGACTCTGGACAAGATTTTCTCTCATAGTCTTCGCTCGAAGACATAGGATTTGAATTAGGCATCACTTCAGTCATTCTGACTGGTTCTCCTGGACCCCACTTAACAGTACGCTGGTTCCTATGACACAACATGAATGAAATAAAACCACGAAGGATCTAAGTCTTCGAGTTCCATAAGCTTCATAGGGAGTCTTCTCATGTCATTGTCTTCAATATGAATATCTTCATAAACCACCATTGTCTTCAATGTCTTCGTACATTTTTAGAGGTCATCTGTAGTAGTTAAACCGAATCAACGAGGGACTTCTACCTGTGTTTTCCTGCAATTCTCACAAACACATTAGTCCCTCAACTAGGTTTGTCGTCAATACTCCAAAACCAACTAGGGGTGGCACTAGATGCACTTACAATCTCCCCCTTTTTGGTGATTGATGACAAACTAGTTGAAGTTTTCAACGGGGAACATAATTTGTGAAATTGTAAAGGAATTGTCTTCATAAGTTGCAAGGGCTCCCCCTAAAGATGTGCATATAAGTAATTTTGCTTCTTGAACGCAAATGCACATGGCAGGTTGTACTTGTGGAGATCCACTTCAACTTATGATGAAAATCCACTATGCATGTGAAAGTATATGAAGATAATGACATGCATAATGGAAAATGGACGTCTGCAGTATGAGATGAGTGCGGAATTTATCGTCACACATGCGGAATTTATCTTCGCATAACGGAGTGACAAACAGGTAGCAGACGGCCATCAAGGCTAAGTGTTACAACTCAAAGAAGCAAATGTAGCAAAAATGAGAGTTGTAAGCACGAAGCAAAATGTAGCAAAGCATATGAAGGCACCCGCCCATAGTGACCCGCTTGATGACTATAAACATCATATGCTTCTCCCCCTTTTGTCAGGAATGACCAAAAAGGTTTGAAGACATAGAGTTTTCTAAGCGTTCCCAGGCGCAGCAGGGTCGGTGGAGTTGTTTGGCGGCGGTGCAGACGAGCTTGGTGCAGATTCGACGCGCGTTGAAGCAGGCGGAGATGATGTCACGTCGTCTTCTTCTTCAATAATCCGGGCAGACACGGTGGCAGCAGAAGAAGAGAACTCTGACTCTTCAAGTGATGGTGTGCTTCGCATCACAGCTCTTCTTGGAGGCGCGGAGTCAAATTTGAATCTCTCTTTGAAGCCATCCTCTTACAGGTCAGCTTCATTGCTCATCATGGTGAGGCCTTTCCAAGTGCGGCGACAGGTCTCATGTGCGACAAACGCATTCTTGGTTGCCAGATTTCTGATGCGATTGACGTCTTGCATGATGCTTCTCATCTGCCTTTTGAGCCAGTCGTGATGCCTGTCTTGCTTTTGGTGAAGAGCCACAAGAAGCTCTCGGTCATTGAGTGAACGAGCGCGCTTCTTGGGTCTCTTTGCAGCTATGCTGTTAGTGGCTTCAGTTGATGCAGGGGTACGTGTGGTGCCAGCCATTGGATACACTCGGGAGAGAGCTTCAACACCTTCAATATTTTGAGTGAAGCTCTGGTGTTCTGCATTCTGAAGACTAAATGGTTGCTTGGCAGGCTCTGGATATATTGCTTCAGCAGATGCGTCCACATCTGGCAAAAATATCCGGTGATTGCGGGCTGAGGGTTGATAGGAGATTGCAGAGTGAAGCTTGATCAGCCTCATAACCCAAGGAGCATAGAACTTCAATCCAAACAGTTCTGAGGCAGACGCTGCAAATTGACGGATGAAGAGATCCTGTGCGTTGAAGCATTTGCCATGAAGAATGCAGAAGATGAGAGTCTTCATTGCACCATTAATCGTTGCATATCGAGAGTGTCCCTTAACGGGCCAGAGAGTCCGCCTTATGATGTGATATATTGTTCTGGGTAGGTACTCTAAGTCTTCAACGAAGAACCGAGTTGGATAGGGTACATTAGGAGGCAATGGCTTCATCATTGAGAGCATCTGACTCATATCTGGCTCAGGACGCTGAAATATGCTCTCAATTGCTTCAGCATGGAGTTGGCACCCTTCTTCAAAGAATTCGCCAGGAGTGGGAAGGCCGGTAAGCTCAATTATGTCGAAAGCATTGGCTTCATGATGGACATTGCCGGTCATCCACTCCAGGATCCATGTCTTCAGATCTCTGTTATAGCCTTTGATATGCAAGGTGGCATAAAACTGGAGCAGAAGCTCTTCGTTCAAGTGCTCTTCATCGGTGATAAACGGCAGCAGACCCACTTCCTTGAAGCAATCCAGTGCTTCTTCCAGACTAGGCAGACCAGCAACAGCTTCAACCTCAAGGCGCTTGTGAGGAAAGATGCGGCCTTGGTTGTATAGGATGCATGAATAATAGCTGCGCTGTTGATGGCTCCAGAACCTATCTGATACAATCCGTTCCCTTGAATAGGGGTTCTTGGAGCAGTCGAAAAACGTGTTATCTGCCCTGAAGCCGTTCATGTTGAAGGAACCAGGAGCTGATGCAGGACCTGGGAACCTCGGCAGTCGTGGGATCGGCTTCTGGACCTGGGGCCTGTGCGCAATATGATAGTTGAATTGTGGTCCGGTAGCAGACTCAGGGACATAATGTTTAGGAGTAGTAGCTTCATTGTCTTCTGAAGCTATTGTTTGGGAGGGCTCCACATTTGCTTCGTTGTTTGTGGCAGCCTCAACATTTGCAGCCTCCACACGTGTAGTGGGAGGGACGAACTCAGGCACGTTCTCCTGAAGAACTGCTTCTTGTTGGTGCGGGGAAGTTTGAGCTTGTGGTATTTCTGCATACTCTTCGGCTGGTGCAGCCGGAATGTCGTCAGCAGCCTGAGCCCTTGGCCCTTTGCGAAGCCTACGGAATGTAGGCGCTGGTGGAGTTGCAGTGGGTTGGGGCTCATCTTCCTCCTGTGGGCGATCTGCCCACGATGCATCTTGTGTGATTGGCGTCAATGGACGACCAATACTGATCAGTTCGCTTGTCTCAAGCTGAGGAAGGGCTGCATCACCTTGCACATTGTCTTGGAGACAAATGTCTTCAGCAGCGTTGGGTTCGTCTGCTGGAATGTCTTCAGCGTGCGGAGCCTCTATGAAAGCGGTTGATCTTGCGCTTCTTGATGGTGGGTTCAGAAGGAGAGGCTTCAGAGTGTTTTCTCTTCTTAGCTTCAGCCTCTGTAGTCCGTGTCTTCTTGAGCTGTGAGGCGGTTGATCGACTCTTTGGCTTTGAGCCAGTCTTTGTAGTGGGGAAGACAATCGGAGCAGTTTCTGACCTTGGCGCTTCTGGTTCAGGCACAGCAGGCTTCTTTTTCCTCTTCGAGGCCATCCTGGGGTCAATGCCGGGACGCCCAAGTGCCTTGCGCTTCTCTACCTCATTGTAGGCCTGCACGCAGCGATCAGCCAGAGTCTTCATGCGCTCTCGCGAGCCTTGAGCTTCGGCACGCGTCTTCAGAAAGTTCTCTTTTAGATCATGCAACATGATCTTGAAGTTTTTCACTTCTTGCACGCTGAGCTTGGCCACGTGCTTCTTGAGTTGAGCCTTTTCAAAATCAATTTTCTATTTCAGTTCAACAATGCGCTGGGCTATTGCAAGTTCTGAAGCAATTGCGCCTTGAAACGCAACGCTGAGGCCTATGGGCAGCTGCAGATCGTTGAAGCTGATGTCCGGTGAGGCAAACCATTCATCGATGAAGTTGTGGATGATGGTGACATCAAACAGAGGCAGATTGTTGAAGATTTCAGCCTCCTCCTTGCTCTTGATGAGCTGCTCAAGAGCATCATCTCCAAGATCTTCATCGCTTGACAGATCAATGGTTTCGCAGCGCAGAATGTCAGCAGCTGTGAGCTCTTTGCCTGTGTGTGGCTGAGGCTTCTTGGCTTCTTTGGGCTTGGACACTCGTGATAAGCCTTCAGACTGCACACTGGCTTCAGGAGGTGCAGTTGCCAATGGCTTCACTCTTGAGATTTTGGGAGAAGCGGCTGGCTTTGAAGCTTTTGGCTTCTTCTGCTTTGACTTCGGCGCAGCAGGGGCGTCATCTGACTCAGTATCTGCTGGAGGGTCATTCACAGCAGTCCCTTGGACTAGGATGCAAGTGATGAGGCCTGCTAGATTGGCATACGGCCCGACGATATTGGGATCGGCGTCGCGTGTGCCATCTGCCCTTGGTGAGGAGGGACCAGGGTTGAAGTCAAGCCCAAATTTCTTCTTATTTATCTTCGCTGACTGTTGTGCAAACTGAAAGTTGCGCTTGAAGAGATTATCATCGCGGCACCAGAGAAGTGATGACGGATGAGCTTCAGCTGGCTGTGGTCCTCTCACCATGCATGGATAGAAGCCTTGAGCAATGGCTTCGACTCTGGACCTGGGTACGAGATTTTTGTATAATACGTCTCCCCACGGTCTCTTGATGGCGCACTTCTCCGCATATTCCTGAGTGACGAAGCGGTATTGAAACCATTGCTCTGCCCAATATCTTCGAATCCATTGGATTCGTGTCTTGCGCTGACCATAGCTTTCTTCAGGATCAGTTTTATACATCTCTGCCAATTCATCAGGCAGATCTTTGGACGTTTCACCACGTCTTTGTCTGCCTCCCTTCCTTGCTGCTGTTTCTGAAGCCATGAATCTTAACTTGGAAGGCTTCAAATGCTTCCTTTTGCTTGACCAACAAGAACTGGCTTCAGGAGAGTTGATGTGATGCTGCAAGTATTCTGCAAATGAATGCAGACTATGAGAACCAAAGGATTCTCCCACGGACATGTACCTGTGACAGCATTAAGGTGCGAGGGAAGGGGAAGAGGTCATATGTATTCTCAAAAGATTTTGAAGAAAAATCGGTTTAGAAGACATTGACCTCATCGTGCGAAGACATTCACTTATAGATAAGAAGTTGGTTCCAGATTTGTACGAACCCATAGATTAGTACAAGTGAGGAATCTAACTGCTTTATGAAGCACAAGTGAATATACTAGGCATGTTATGAGATGCAGCGAGAGATCTAACTGGTGTGAAGAGAAACTTCTAACGGTTGAAAGTGACAGAACCAAGAGATCAAAAGAGGCTGTAAAAAGAGGTTTTATTTACCCCACTGGAACTGCTAGACGAAGTGGGAGTTGAGGCCGAGCAGTTCGATCCTCCGTGCCCTAACTTGGCGACGGAAGACACCTACGGCGACGGCGGAGAGAGCGATGTCCGCTGTCGGCGTGAAAACGGCGTCGGAGAGGTTGCGGCAGTGAAGCGCTTCGTCGCCGGCGTCGTCGAGAGCTAGCGGTGGCGCTAGGGTTTGTGCGAGGGTGGAAGAAGAGATAATGACCGCAGTGAATCGTGTATTTATAGGGATAGAGGCGGCACTGTGCTATTACGCAGGTGCCCCTAGCGGTTCGCATTTGAGGCACGCGTGGCCAGTTAGAGGAAGATTGGGGTTTGTTCCACGTCACGCACGCCTAAATTGTCGGGCGGTCGTTCCTACTTCTCCGGATCTTATGTGGAGGAATGAGCATTGAAAACGGACTTTTATGGTTGTCTCAATGTCTTCAGCTGACAAGGACACAGTGAAGACATTTGACAGTTTCAACAGAATGCATATGACTTGGAGAGATAGAGTTTGAGATAGAAAGCATAGAGAGGTTAGGGTCCGATCACATTCACTTAGTTCAAACGATTCAACCAAGAAGACATAGCTATAAGTGAATGCTGTAGAGGACAGAACATCAGTACATATATATATATATATATATATATATATAATCAACGCAGTGAAGATAATCATGAAGACATATTAAGATTGAAGCCAAACCAAATGTGAAGACATTGAGAGGTAACGCCATGAGTGAAACACTTCAAACTAGAACGTTTGGTGGTGGCGTTACCCACCGTATAGGAAGTATTAGACCCAGACACGGCGCACAATTATCGTGGCGCTCCGAAGTCAAATTCCACATTAATGTAGTCACACTTAGAGTGTATGTCTTCATTGATTGAAGATATACGTTACTTCGTGTGTTGCACATCTAAGTCATCAATATGCATAAGTGTTAGGATGTGTGCCTGATCATAGGACATTTGAGGATTCCAAGATATTTAGCTCACATCGTAACTTGCAAAATCTCTTCTCATCCAAGGGCTTGGTGAAGATATCTGCCAATTGCTCTTCAGTGTTGACGTGTATGATATCAATGTCTTCCTTCACAACATGATCTCTGAGAAAGTGATGACGAATTTCAATGTGCTTTGTCTTCGAGTGCTGAACTGGGTTGTTGGCAATCTTGATGGCGCTTTCGTTGTCGCAGTAAAGTGGCACTTGCTTCAGATGAATGCCATAATCCTTGAGTGTTTGCTTCATCCACAGAAGCTGAGCGCAGCAAGATCCAGCAGCAATGTATTCAGATTCAGCAGTGGAGAGAGATACACAGTTCTGCTTCTTTGAAGACCAACATACAAGTGATCGTCCCAGAAAATGACATGTGCCTGATGTAGATTTGCGATCAACTTTGTCACCAGCATAATCAGCATCCGAAAATCCAACCAAATCAAACTCTGAGCCCTTTGGATACCATAATCCTAGAGTTGGGGTGTGAGCCAAATATCGAAGAATTCGCTTCACAGCTAAGTGATGCGACTCCTTTGGTGCCGCTTGAAATCGAGCACACATGCAAACACTAAGCATGATATCTGGCCTAGATGCACATAAATAAAGCAAAGACCCAATCATGGAGCGGTATACCTTTTGATCGAACTCTTTACCATTGTCGTCAGGACCCAGATGATGTTTGGCTGGCATTGGTGTTGTGAAGCCTTTGCAGTCTTGCATACTGAACTTCTTCAGGCACTCTTTAAGATATTTCTCTTGAGATATGAAGATGCCGTTGCGTTGTTGCCGTATTTGAAGACCGAGGAAGAACTTCAGCCCCCCCATCATGGACATCTGATATTGCTCTTGCATCATATATCCAAACTCTTCACTGTACTTCTGATTGGTGCAGCCGAAGATAATGTCATCCACATATATTTGGCACACAAACAGTTCACCATCATATGTCTTCGTGAAAAGAGTGGGATCCAGGGAACCAGGTATGAAGCCTTTGCTCTTCAGAAAGTACTTGAGTGTATCATATCAGGCCCTAGGGGCTTGTTTGAGGCCATACAGTGCCTTGTTGAGCTTGTACACCATATCAGGATGTTTTGAATTTTCAAAGCCAGGTGGTTGTGCAACATACACTTCTTCTTCAATCTTGCCATTGAGAAAGGAACTTTTCACATCCATCTGATATAGAAGTATGTTATGATGATTTGCATAGGCCAGCAGTATGCGTATGGCTTCAAGCCTAGCCACAGGAGCAAATGTTTCATCGAAGTCAATTCCCTCCACTTGAGTATATCCTTGAGCAACGAGACGAGCTTTGTTTCTGACAACTTGACCATGCTCATCTTGCTTGTTGCGGTATATCCATTTGGTGCCTATTATGTTGTGCTTCTGTGGATCAGGACGCTTAACCAGTTCCCATACATTATTCAGCTCAAACTGTTGAAGCTCTTCTTGCATAGCTTGAATCCATTCAGGTTCCATGAAGGCTTCTTCAACTTTCTTGGGTTCTGATATTGAGACGAATGCGAAATGCCCACAGAAGTTTGTTAGCTGAGTTGCCCTTGAACGAGTGAGTGGACCAGGTGCATTGATGCTGTCAAGAATTTTGTCAATCTGTACTTCATTTGCAACACGAGGATGTATAGGGCGAACACTTTGCTCTTGCTGATCTGTGTTGTCATTTGGAGGTATATCTTCAGGCTGAGCATTGTCTTCATGTGAATCAGGTGCTATGATGATAAGTTCTTCTTCAGGATGAGCTTCAGAAGGTACAATCTCTCCAGTTCCCATAAGCTTGATTGATTCACTAGCTGGAACTTCATCTAGCACATCTGGCAATTGCTCTCTTTGTGATCCATTGGTTTCATCAAACCATACATCCACTGTTTCGACCACTTTGTAATGGAAGAGATTGAAGACTCTGTAGGACTATGAATCCTTTCCATATCCAAGCATGAAGCCCTCATGTGCTTTTGGTGCAAACTTTGAGGTGTGGTGTGGGTCCTTGATCCAGCATTTTGCGCCAAATACTCTGAAGTAACTGACATTTGGCTTCTTGCCAGTTAGGAGTTCATAAGATGTCTTGTTCAGAAGCTTGTGAAGATAAACATGATTGATTGTATGGAATGCAGTATCAATGGCTTCAGTCCAGAATTTTCTTGGAGTCTTGTATTCATCTAGCATTGTTCTGGCCATCTCAATGAGTGTTCTGTTCTTGCGTTCGACGACGCCATTCTGCTGTGGCGTGTATGGAGCTGAGAATTCATGTGTGATGCCCAAGGTATCCAGATATGTATCAAGTCTAGTGTTCTTGAATTCAGTGCCATTGTCACTTCTGATGTGCTTTATCTTGGCACCAAAATTGTTCATAGCTCGATTGGCGAAGCGTCTGAAGACATCCTGCACTTCAGTCTTGTAAAGGATTATGTGCACCCAAGTATATCTAGAATAATCATCAACAATTACGAAGCCATAGAGGCAAGCAGAAGTAGTAAAAGTTGAGTAGTGAGTGGGACCGAAAAGATCCATGTGAAGCAGTTCGAAGGGTTGAGTAGTAGTCATGATTGTCTTCAAAGGATGTTTCTCCCTTGTCATCTTCCCTGCTTCACAGGCACCGCATAAGTGATCTTTCTTGAACTTGACGCCCTCGATGCCTATGACATGCTTCTTCTTCGCAAGGGTGTGGAGGTTCCTCATGCCAGCATGCCCAAGCCTTCGATGCCAAAGCCAGCATTCTGAAGCTTTTGCAAGAAGACATACTGCAAGTTGTGGTCCTGCTGAGAAATCTACCACACACAAATCACCTTTCCGATACCCTTCAAACACTAGAGATTTGTCAGATTCCATTAGCACCAGGCAACGATATTTTCCAAACATTACAATCATATTCAAATCGCAAAGCATTGAGACAGACATTAAGTTGAAGCCAAGGGATTCAACAAGCATGACTTTATCCATATGTTGATCCTTTGAGATTGCAACTCTACCTAGACCCAATACCTTACTTTTACCAGTGTCAGCAAATGTAATGTGGCTCTTGTCGGATGGACGTAAAGTTGAGTCCATAAGAAGGCTTCTTCTGCCAGTCATGTGATTTGTACACCCACTGTCAATAATCCATTCTGAAGACTTTGAAGTAGCTGGTGTCGTACCCTACAGTGCAGTTAGGGGGATAGGCTTCACGAAGGGTATTGTGAAGCATAAACATTTGACAAACCAGTGGGTTATGAAAACTTAGATCCAGATTAGGACTAATAGGGAGAGTAGCATGCGATTCAGGAGCAAAGTACATAATGATGCCATTCGGGCATTTTATCTTGCGCCCCACAAGATTTTTAAGGTCCCCAGCAATAGCGTCAGAAGATTTTGTTTTTCTGCTGGAGACCTTTCCCTGCAAAAGAGAGTTAAGCTTTCTTAACCACCCACATCTTCAAGGGTGGCTTAGAAGCAATAAGTCTAAGTGCAGCATCTGAGAATTTTGGCTTTGAAGCCCTAGCAAACAGTCTAGCAGGGGGACAACAGTAATCATAAGAATAGGCAGAATAGTTTTTATTTATATGAACATGGCGGTTTGATGAACCGTTCTCATTTTCATATGCCTGATTATGGTTTCCCTGCAAAACATTTGCGTTAGTGCGACTCTGGTGAGTCCTCTGTCTGTATGAAGCCTTTGGACCATATGAAGCCTTTGGTCTTAGGTTTGTCTTCTTCAAGTGAGGTGTCATGAAGACATTCACAGGAAGATTTTCCAGACACTTTTTCGGAACTCAGATCTTCTTCATAGGCGGTCCATTCCTGGAGTTAGTACCAATGTACCTGGCAAACACTTCACCATTCTGATTCTTAAACAGTTTATAGTTTGCATCAAAGGATTCATCAATGATAATGGGGTTAGCACAAGTGAAGCCAGACAGATTGGATGGATCTGCTGAGGATTCCTTTGCAGCAACCCATGTGGTTTTGGGGTACTGCTCAGGTTTCCAGTAAGAGCCATCTGCATTAATTTTCCTCATGAACCCAACACCCTCTTTCCTAGGGTTTCGGTTCAGAATCTGCTTCTTAAGGACATCACATAGTGTCTGATGCCCTTTCAGACTTTTGTACATCCCTGTTTCAAGCAATGTCTTCAACCTAGCATTCTCATCAGCAATAGTAGTGGTATCCTCAGGAGAGGGGTTAGTTACCACGTCAACAGTTGAAGATATTGCAACAGTAGTAGCAGTGGAACATTCAACAACAGAATTAGCATTATCACGCTCAATGCATTTAAGACATGGTGGTTCAAATCCTTCCTGAGCGGGACTGATCTGTTCGGAGCGAAGTGACTCATTTTCCTTTTGAAGATCTTCATGATCTGCTCTCAACTTCTCAAGATCTTGCTTCTTTTGAAGATAATCATAGGAGAGCTTTTCATGAGTAGTTGAGAGAGTCTCAAGACGATCTTCAAGTTCCTGATACTTAACGTGAAGGTTTTTTATGTCTTCAATTAAGGATTCAGAACGAGTCATTTCGGCACCCAACAGATCATCGCTTCTGTCTCACAGTTTTTGAATATGTTCCATAGCTTTCTGTTGTTCAGTTGCAATTTTAGCAAGTGTTCTGTAGCTAGGTTTTGAATCACATTCAGAGTCATCATCACTAGATGTTTCATAGCGAGTAGTGCGTGTGTTTACCTTGGCACCGCGTGCCATGAAGCAGTAGGTAGGAGTGGAGTCGTTCTTGTCATTTGCGTCGGTGTCGGTGATGCAGTCATTGTCTTCAGTGTTGAAGATGGACTTGGTGACGTATGCTATAGCCAGATTCGCAATGCCAGAATTAGACTCCTCCTCAGACTCCACCTCTGCCTCCTCAGATGCGGACTCCTCCTCTGAATCCATCTCCTTTCCAACAAACGCACATGCCTTGCCAGATGAGCTCTTCTTGTGTGATGAAGACTTTGATGAAGACTTGGAAGAAGACTTTGAGTGTTTCTTCTTATTGTTGTCGTCAGAATCATATTCCTTGCTCTTCTTCTTCCTTCTGTTCTCATTGTCCCACTGTGGACACTCAGAGATGAAGTGCCCAGTTTTCTTGCACTTGTGACATGTTTTCTTCTTGTAGTCATGAGCAGAAGCTTCATCATTCCTTGAGCTTGATCGTGAAGATTTTCTGAAGCCTTTCTTCTTGGTGAATTTTTGGAACTTCTTCACTAGCATTGCAAGTTCTCTTCCAATGTCTTCAGGATCATCAGAACTGCAGTCATATTCTTCTTCAGATGAGGAGAGAGCTTTTGCCTTCAAGGCTCGAGTTCGCCCATAGTTTGGACCGTAGATATCTCTTTTCTCAGAAAGCTGAAACTCATGTGTGTTGAGCCTCTCAAGTATGTCAGACGGATCGAGTGTCTTGAAATCAGGACGTTCTTGAATCATCAGGGCCAGGATGTCAAACGAACTATCAAGTGACCTCAGCAGCGTCTTGACGATTTCATGTTTGGTGATATCAGTGGCGCCGAGGGCTTGAAGCTCATTTGTGATGTCAGTGAGCCGATCAAAGGTGTGCTGAACATTCTCATTGTCATTTCGCATGAAGCGGTTGAAGAGGTTGCGAAGAACACTGATTCTTTGATCTCTCTGGGTTGAGATGCCTTCATTGACCTTGGAGAGCCAGTCCCAGACTAGCTTGGATGTCTTCAAGGCACTCACACGGCCATACTGTCCTTTGGTCAGATGACCACAGATGATATTCTTGGCAGTAGAGTCCAGTTGAACGAATTTCTTGACATCAGCAGCAGTGACACCTTCTCCAGCCTTGGGAACGCCGTTCTCGACGACATACCATAGGTCAACATCAATGGCTTCAAGATGCATGCGCATCTTATTCTTCCAGTAGGGATATTCAGTTCAATCGAAGACGGGGCAAGCAGCGGAGACTTTGATTATCCCTGCAGTCGACATAGCTAAAACTCCAGGTGGTTAAACCGAATCACACAGAACAAGGGAGCACCTTGCTCTGATACCAATTGAAAGTGCGTTATATCGACTAGAGGGGGGGTGAATAGGCGATTTTTATGAAAGTCTTCAAAACGTGAGAGTTATGAAGACAAACAGTGAAGATTATGCCTATTACTATGCAGCGGAAGTTAGATTACACTGGGCCAGCCATTGTCATGTATTCAATAGAGTGAAAGTGCAATGACAAACAGCTTCAGTGTAATAAGGATCAGGTAGGAAGAAGTTATGAAGCCAAACAGATCATACATTCATGTTGTGAAGACAAAAGATAAAGCAAGCATGCAATGACTTCACAATGAATAACTGTAAGTAAAAGGAAGTGAAGATGAAACCAGTGACACATTGAAGACAATGATTTGTTGGACCAGTTCCAGTTGCTGTGACAACTATACGTCTGGTTGGAGCGGCTAGGTATTTAAACCAAAGGACACACAGTCCCGGACACCCAGTCAAGGACACTTAGTCCAAGACACCCAGTCCTCACCGTTTTCTCCTTGAGCTAAGGTCACACAGACCTCGCCCAATCACTCTGGTAAGTCTTCAAGGTAGACTCCCAAACCTTCACAGACTTTGTTCACTGGCAATCCACAATTTCTCTTGGATGCTCTGAACGCGACGCCTAACCGTCTGGAGGATGCACAGTCCTCAAGTGTAATAAGTCTTCAGATCACACAGACACGAAGACTTAAGTGATGCCCAATTTACTCTGGCTCTGGGTGGTTAGGGCTTTTCTCCTCGCTAGGAATTTTCTCTCAAAGGCTTCGAGGTGGGTTGCTCTCAAACGTCAAAAGCCGTGCACTGAAATCTGAGCAGCCAACCGTTTATGGTTGTGGGGGTGGACTATTTATAGCCACTTGGCAACCCGACCTGATTTGTCCGAAATGACCCTGGGTCACTAAGGAACTGACACGTGTACCAACGGTCGAATTTTGAACTCACACGGCAACTTTACTTGGGCTACAAGTAAAGCTGACTTGTCTGACTCTGGACAAGATTTTCTCTCATAGTCTTCGCTCGAAGACATAGGATTTGAATTAGGCATCACTTCAGTCATTCTGACTGGTTCTCCTGGACCCCACTTAACAGTACGGTGGTTCCTATGACACAACATGAATGAAATAAAACTACGAAGGATCTAAGTCTTCGAGTTCCATAAGCTTCATAGGGAGTCTTCTCATGTCATTGTCTTCAATATGAATATCTTCATAAACCACCATTGTCTTCAATGTCTTCGTACATTTTTAGGGGTCATCTCTGGTAGTTAAACCGAATCAATGAGGGACTTCTGCCTGTGTTTTCCTACAATTCTCACAAACACATTAGTCCCTCAACTAGGTTTGTCGTCAATACTCCAAAACCAACTAGGGGTCGCACTAGATGCACTTACAGGATTTATAACAGAGTAGCAATCACACACTTATTACATCGAGTGTCTCAAAAGAGAACTTATTACAATAAGTATGGCTTAAGGCCATCTAATTACGATAACAGGGGAAGACTTGGAAGATAAAGTGAGTCCATCAACTCCAACGGCATAGCTGAGTGCATGTCAAACGACCTACGGCCTCTTACTCGTCATCTGAAAAGTCTGCAACATGATACGTTGTAGCCCCAAAACGGGTCAGCACATGGAATATGCTGGCAAAATAACAGAAGAGAAAAATGAACAGATAAATGCTATCACTACATGCATATTTGGCTAGTGGACGCACTGTGGTTATATTGTTTTGCGAAAAGCCAATTTTTCCCTACAACAAAGGAATATATTTTATTTAACTATCATGATAGTTGAAACCTCATTGAGAAGGTTCCTCCAACTCAATCCCAATTAAAGTAGTCATTAACATCCCAACAAATTTATTTAGAGTGATGAGATCAAATCAATAATTCAAGTACCAGATACTCAAGATGTCCATAACCGGGGACACAGCTAACCATGACTGTTTTATACACTCTGCAGAGCTTTGCACACTTTTCCCCACAAGACTCGATCTCCTCCGTTGGTTTTCTCGCACTACAGGGTGTTTGAGAAACGGCTGACCGAGACACAGCCTTTCAGAAGCATTAACTCTTTATTCTGGGTGGACCGTTACACCTACTTTCCCCTACATCTGCTAGCCCACCACTGAAAGAGGTCACACAACATACTCAACTAATCCAGAGCCCATGATGGCTTGTGGCTGCACATGGAAATTTCTTGCATGAATAATCTTATGATCCCTTTGAGCCTGGGTGGCGGACCATAGGATTATCACACGGGTACTCCGGAATATCCTTGGACAACACTGGATTCTCCAGGTGCCCACAAGCAATCCACCCAGATGTGTATTAAAGTTGCCACCTTAAGTTGAACCATTAGTTAATAACTCACATCTATCATGGATACACTCAAACCCAAACCACGTCCACGAGCATAGCATAGTAATATAAGCATAACGTAGAAGTAACTCCCAGGGGTTTGATAATAAAACAGGTAATAGGTTTTACCTCATCATCTACTTCCCAAACCCACAAGTTAAGAGATCCTACTCATGCAATGTGTGAGGATTGAAACTAATGCATAAAAACTGGGTGATAAAGGGGTATGATCAAAGTGTTACTTGCCTTGCTGATGATCCGCAAAACTTAGAGACTCATAGTAGCACGCTTCGCACTCCGGGTGTTCTATTGCAAACAAACAATAACATACATAAGAAATCAAGCAAAGATGCACGTGTAAAACTCAAATAAGAAGATCTAACCAGAAAGTTCAACTGAAGAACTCTAGTTTGCAAAAATAATCAAATCAAATGGAGCAACGAAACTCAAACTACGAAAGAAACAAGATCCGATTACTAATCTGTACTAAAGTCAAATTTTACAGTACCAAAATCTTGTTCAAGTTGGTTAAAAGGAAAGAGGTCTTTGAGACGAAGATCTTGGCGCTTGTTTCACCTGATTCGGATAAACGAGCGAAAAGATATACTAGAACGAAGATTAGGACAAAAATCTCGATCGAAAATAATTGCAGAAAAACCCTCGAAAAAGAAAACTGACGAACAGGCTAACGAACGAACTTTCGCTGTCTGCGACTAATGGATGAACAATGTTCGTTAAAACGAACGTACGGACGAACATCCGTGATCTAACTAAACCAAGAAAAACCGAAAAGAAACCGATCTAAAAAAACGAACTAGGGTTTCGAAAAAAGAACCGAACGGTTTTCTTGTGAAAATCGGCGGCGGCGGCTACCTCAGCGTGGTCGGCGGCGTGCGGCGGCGCGGCGAAGCGGAGGCGGTGGCGGCGCTAGGGCGGGGCGGCGTGCGCTAGGGTTTGGGGCGGGGCTGGCGGCTTGCTGGGCCTCAGGGTCACGGGGGCACGGTTTATAAGGCCGGCCGGGTCAAGTGTCCAGGTCGGACACAGCCCGATAGGTCGGTTACCTTTTTTTTAAAATAAATCCTACCGCAGAAAAACAAATAAAATAAATACAAAACAGACACCAAAAATCCTGAAATAAATTTTCACGGTCCTCTAATACTATTGCGGACAAAGTGAACATTTATTAAGACCTCTAGTGCAATTTCGAAAAAACGCATTTTTCCTGATTCAAATAAAATCGCAATAAAACCCAAATAAAAACTTATTTGATTTTAAAAAAATTCCTCTAATATTTCATTTATTTTGGAGAAGTCATATTATCTCCTCTCACATATTTTAATATGAAATATTTTCGGGGAAAATAATTAAAACCAAGAGATCCTCTTTTCGAAATTTGAGAGAACTCAAATACTAAAATAACGAAATTCCCAACTCTCTCCGTAGGTCCTTGAGTTGCTTAGAATTTCGAGTATCGCCAAGAAAAAATGCAATAAAATATGATATGCATGGATGACCTATGTATTACATTCCAAATTGAAAATTTGGGATGTTACAATGAGGTAGAACCTATTACATGTTTTATTATCAAACCCCTGAGAGTTACTTCTACGTTATGCTTATATTGCTATGTTATGCTCGTAGATGTGGATTGGTTTTGAGTGTATCCATGACAGATGTGAGTTGTTAGTTAATGGTTCAACTTAAGGTGGCAACTTTAATACACATCTGGGTGGATTGCTTGTGGGCATCTAGAGAATCTAGTGTTGTCCAAGGATATTCCGAAGTACCCATGTGATCATCCTATGGTCCGCCACCAAGGCTCAAAGGGATCATAAGATTATTCATGCTAGAAACTTCCGTGTGCAGCCACAATCAATTATGGGCTCTGGCATAGTTGAGTATGTTGTGTGACCTCTTTTCAGTGGTGGGCTAGCAGATGTTGGGGAAAGTAGGTGTAACGGTCCACCCAGAGTAAAGAGTTAATGCTTGTGAAAGACTATGTCTCGGTCATCCATTTCTCAAACACCATGTAGTGCGAGAAATCCAACAGAGGAGATCAAGTCTTGTGGGGAAAAGTGTGCAAACCTCTGCAGAGTGTATAAACTAATCATGGTTAGCCGTGTCCCCGGTTATGGACATCTTGAGTATCTAGTACTTGAATTATTGGTTTGATCTCATCACTCTAAATTAATTTGTTGGGATGTTAGTGACTACTTCAATTGGGATTGAGTTGGAGGAATCTTCTCAATGATGTTTCAACTACCATGATAGTTAAAATAAAATATATTCCTTTGTTGTAGGGAAAAATTGGCTTTTCACAAAACAATATTACCATAGAGCCTCCTCCAGCCATATATGCATGTAGTTATAGAATTTATCTGTTCATTGCTCTCATGTGTTATTTTGCCAGCATATTCCATGTGCTGACCCGTTTTCGGGCTGCAACGTATCATGTTGCAGACTTTTCAGACAGCGAGTAAGATGTCGTAGGTCGTTTGTCATGCACTCAGCTATGCCATTGGAGTTGATGGACTCACTTTATCTTGCAAAGCCTTCCGCTGTTATCGTAATTAGATGGCCTTAAGCCATACTTATTGTAATAAGTTCTCTTTTGAGATATTCAATGTAATAAGTGTGTGATTGCTACTCTGTTATAAATCCTTCGAGTACTGTGTGTGTCAGCATTACCGATCCAGGGATAGCACTGAAGCATAGAGACTTGACCATGTGAGGTCAGGTAACTACAAGATGGTATCAGAGCACACGCTGAATGTAGGACACGACCACTAAGATAAGCCATAGGTCACTGTCGGTGTCAAAACTGGTGGATCTCGGGTAGGGGGTCCCGAACTCTGCGTCTAGGCCGGATGGTAACAGGAGGCAAGGGACACGAAGTTTTACCTAGGTTCGGGCCCTATTGATGGACGTAAAACCCTACGTCCTTTGATTAATATTGAAGTTCTGGGTGTTACAAGAGTAGATCTACCACGAGATCAGAGAGGCTAAACCCTAGAAGCTAGCCTATGGTATGATTGTATGTTGTGATTGTTGTCCTACGGACTAAAACCCTTCGGTTTATGTAGACACCAGAGAGGGTTAGGGTTACACAAGGTCGGTTAAAAAGGAGGAGATATCCATATACGTATTGCCTAGATTGCCTTCCACGCCAAGTACAGTCCCATCCGGACACGAGACGAAGTCTTCAATCTTGTATCTTCATAGTCTAACAGTCCGACCAATGGAGATAGTCCGGCTGTCCGAAGACCCCCTAATCCTGGACTCCCTCAGTAGCCCCTGAACCAGGCTTCAATGACGATGAGTCCGGCGTGCAGTTGTCTTCGGCATTAAAAGGCAGGTTCCTTCTCTGAATACATGACAGAAGAAGTCGAATACGAGGATAGTGTCCAACCCTACAAAATAAATTCCACATTCCACTGCAGAGAGAATAACGCTTTCGCAGATCTAATTTGCTGACTTGTTTTGGCAGCATGACGTTACGCCATGGCTGGTGATTATTCGAACCGTTTCTTTTAACCAGCTCCACACATAACGCGAGGCGGTTTCGTGACACGTCTTGCCGAAGCGGAGATCGTGTTCCCCCAATTACGGGATTCTCATTAATACGATCATGGGTAACCCAACCGTGTCTAGGACTCCTAGATTATAGGCAAGTCCTAAACGGCTACGGAGAGGACGCTTGATATTCACCCTATTTATAAAGGGACGGGGTTTTTGCTTTTTCTCTCTCGTGCTCAATCGAATCCTTCCTCTGCCTCGAGTTCTAACACCCAAAGCCCAGGTTAGGTGCTCCAGATCTTCAATCATGTCCGGATCCAGCCTTTAAGGCCGATGGATGCCCTCCTCCGTGACGGAAGAGGACATTAAGAAGTTGAGGGAGGCCAGATACCTGACTGCCGAGGTTTTGCATCAGCTGCCTGCTCGAGGGCAGGTCGTCCCTACTCCCGAACCCAACGAGAACATTGTGTTCGTCTCGCACTTCCTCCGAGGTCTAGGCCTCACTCTGGATCTTTTCGTCAGGGGCTTGATGTTCTATTACGGGCTAGATTTCCACGATCTAGCTCCGGACTCCTTTCTCCACATCACGACATTTATTGTCGTGTGTGAGGCCTTCCTCCGTGTGACCCCTCACTTCGGCCTGTGGCTCAAGACCTTTGAAGTACAACCGAAGATGATCGAGGGGCAATATGCAGCGTGCGGAGGTGCATCAATAGGCAAGATGGCAGGAGCTCCATGGCCGAAAGGTTCCTTTCTAGAGGTGTCCGAATTATGGCAACGGGAGTGGTTTTACGTCACGGCTCCCAGAAGAGCCAAGTGGGCGGCTGTCCCCGCTTTCCGCTCGGGCCCCCCACCACAACTGATGTCATGGATTAGCAGGGGTCTGAGCTGGGGTCCAGCCAAGGACATGCCTATACTGCAAAGCCGCATCCAAGATCTCTTCGAGGGAGATTATAATTTGGTTGCGGTAATACAAGTTATGCTGGTTCATCAAGTCCAGCCTTGCAAATGCCGGCCCCTGCGCTTGTGGGAATTCAACCCAGAGGGACCACGTGCCATTCAAAGTTTCCTCGGCCTGACGCACGAGGAGATGTACAAGTCATTCTTCGGACCTCAAGTGAAATGTCCGTATATCACCGAGGACATGGGCCTGAGCAGTAACCGCGCCGCCGAACAAG